>NC_089584.1:2105978-2401923 GCF_019320115.1 Miscanthus floridulus
GTTTTTCCATCCGAGGTCGTTTGAAAAATTCAAATTTTAAACTTGAGAGATTCAAACGTAGTTTTGCATGATAAGATGATTTCAAATCAAAAAGTTGTCAACTACATAGTTTCATAACTTTTGGAGATATACAATTTTCATTTAGGAAGTTTTTCCATCCGAGGTCTTTTGAAAAATTCAAATTTTAAAATTTTCAAATTCAAACGTCGTTTTTTGCATGACAAGATGATTTCAAATCAAAATGCTGCCAACTACAAAATTTCATAACTTCTCAAGATCTACAAAGTTTATTTTGGTCATTTGTTCATCCGATATAGTGGTAGTAACATTATTCACAAATCTTATATATCTCTCTTCTACTTTCATGAAACTAATATGAGAGATATGAGAGAGATGTAGATTTTATGATCAACGTTATTGTCGCTTTGTCAAATGAACAAATGATCAAAATAAACTTTGTAGATCTTGAGAAGTTATACAACTTTGTAGTTGAAAAGTTTTTCATTTGAATTCATTTAGGGCCTCAAAAATTGCTTTGAAAAAATAATTTGCTGAGGGCAAAAAAAATGCACACGGCAAAATGCCTCTTTGCCGAGTGCCAAAAAAAGGCACTCGGCAAAGACGCATTTTGCCGAGTGCCCAAAAATGGCACTCGGCAAAGACGCATTTTGCCGAGTGCCGAAAAATGACACTCGGCAAAATACATCTTTGCCGAGTGCCAAAAAAAGGCACTCGGCAAAGACGCATTTTGCCGAATGCCGAAAAATGGCACTCGGCAAAATACATCTTTGCCGAGTGCCGAAAAAAAACACTCGGCAAATCCATCTTTGCCGAGTGCCGAAAAAAACACTCGGCAAACCCGTCTTTGCCGAGTGCCCAATAAAATACACTCGGCAAAGCTTCCGGCACTCGGCAAAGTGCCGGTTTCCGGTAATGTGCATCCAAACAAGTTCTTTGTGTTGAATGTAACTGTTCATGTTTGATCTAGAATGTAGAGCTATTGGGTATGGTTTTTATGGACTAATATGTCCACAATACTTATGGATAGACCAGATCAAACGTTAGGCCTGGTCAGGTTCAGGTTGAGGCACGAAAAATGGTTGAGGTCGAGTATGACTATTCCTCGGATTCCCCCCCTTTAGGTCAGGTTTTTTGGGTTGGGCCACAATCCAAAATCGTGTCCTAAACTCACATGATGCGCTAGTGGATCAGGCCAGATATTGGATTTTTTTCAGTGAGGTCGGGTTGGTTGGGTGGGGTGGCCCATGAATAGGTCTACTTAGGTAGTTGCTATATTTCGCATGCATAAATTTTTAGGCAACAATCTTAATTATATTACACAATCATTTAGTATATAACTATAATTAAAATGACATCTCACAAGCGACAATTCATAGTTTTTTTTTCTATAGCCAAAAAATAACAAAATTGCATGTTGCCTAAAAAACAACAAAAATCAAGAACCTATGATATAGGAGAAGTGTGATTTATAGATTGCCTTTTCACTCAGTTCTGGACGTTCTAAGGAGAGGGAGAGAGAGAGAGCACCTGCCGCGAGCTTTGGGGCCTGCAGTGATTGGCCCAAAACTTTGGAACTATAATTAAAATGATATCTAACAAGCAACAATTCATAGTTTTTTTTCTATAGCCAAACAATAACAAAATTGCATATTGCCTAAAAAACAACGAAAATCAAGAACCTATGATATAGGAGAAGTGTGGTTTACAGATTGCCTTTTCACTCAGTTCTGGACGTTCTAAGGAGAGAAAGAGACAACACCTCCCACGAGCTTTGGGGCCTATAGTGATTGGCCAAAAACTTTGGAACCCACGACACTTTGAATTAGTTAGTGCTATAATTGAGATAGGCATAAAGAACATGTACATCAAAATTATTAGGGTGTTCTCTTTCATTTACGTTGTGAACTGAAAATTAGACGATTTCAGGGGAGAACTAAGGCTCCATTTAGTAGGGCTCTTTTCTGGCTCCAGCTCCAGCTCAATCCTGCGGAGGAGCCCTATCAAACGATTTAGTACGAAGAGTCATTTGGAGCCGGTTTTCAGTAAAAAAAAAAAAGAGTAGCCGGAGCCGTTTTAGAGGAAGGCTCCACTAAACAACGTCTAAACATACCCCGTGCAAATTGTGAATATAAACATATAGGAAAAGTTATAGCTAGTAAGTACAAGAATATATAATGATTTCTTGGAATACATATAGTCGTATAGGCGTATAGCTATCAACAATTTGGAACAAAGTTTTGTGCCGCACAAACATATTTATGTATACAGTACATATGAAAATGGTATTATTAATATTCATAGAAATCCAGACCGGGTCAGAAATGTCAGACCATACCTTTCTGAACAGTGGGTTTTGCTTGTTGCTGCTGCAGATATCCCAGTCGAGAAAGCCGTGTACATTCCCAAGCGGAGGTGTGTATTTTTTACATGTATCATCTCAGTTCTTTTTTACTATCTCTGCTCTTCTCTGTCTCTACAACTAAAACATTCATAACTATTCCGTCCACAGGTGCGACACCAAAGCCGCTCGCTCCCATGCATCCTCGGGTACGACACCAAAGCCGCTCGCTCCCATGCATCCACCCGTGTGGCAACAATCATAGGCATGAAGTGATGCGACAATTGAAGTTGATGTTTTAGTTTTGCATTCGAATTTAGAGTTATATTTTAACTATCTATCTTTCGTGAAGACTTATATAATATTGATTGAAATATTATGATTGTGGTATCTATTTTAGATAACAGTATAACACACGCTCATACATATGTTATCGTGGTATTATGTGTTCCCGTTGCAACGCACGGGCATTTACCTAGTAAGTAAAAAAAATAAATGGAATTAAAGGGCGAGATGGATGAAGCTAAACGACAGTCAACGGCTAGTGGTTTGAGCTTCAGTGCTTCACTGTGCCGCTGTTAAAACCTCTGCTCTGCTCTTCTTCACTGAAGAAATAAAGGCCAAGGCAATCTACCACTACCAGTACACACTCTAGTGTCCCGTAGATGACGACGTGTAGCACGGAGTACACGAGAGCGATGGCATGCATGCACCTATCGGTCATCGGATAGCCGATAGGACTACCGGTCAGCGGATAGCTGACACCCCCACCGATAGGCCTTTTGCGGTGCGAGTCGGCCTACTCCGGTGATTTGTCGGCTCCTGGACGGCCGATAGGTGTCCGTACTAGATTCACTGTTCTTTTTAATCAAATACTACATTTGCAATTAATCATTAGAAAAATATTATCTAAAAAAATTCCACAATAAGCTAGCTACTTGCCCGTAGTACTGTAGCTTGTACTAGGTGACTGCACTGACTCCCTGCTGGGTCACAATAAGCTACAATAAGCTAGGCTACTTGCCAGCAGCTAATGTGGATTGTGTAGAATGCTTTTGCATCAATTAGCATGCTTGACCATGCTGGGTCACGTTTCTATCCAATTTGCTCCTACTCCAGTGAGCTGTTAAAATGTTTTTTATTCCAAAAGGACGGCAAAAGTTTTGCCATGATTTTATTAGAAGCAGAAAATAATACAAATGCTGGTCTAATTTTTTGAGTGCAAATCGGACCAAAAAGTGTCACTAAAATGCAGTTGAAATGTTTCTCAGGCCACTAACCATAGATGCTAAAATATGGCTGAAGTACGTGTTAGCACCTATCACCTATGTGTACGGCAACTAATGAACGGCAGTACAACAGGTAATTAAAAGCACATGGATGCAGCACGTCTAAAAAAACCACATGGATGCATGCATGCATGCAGCGGATCCATAAGTTTGCTCTGCACGTGTACAGTTCTTCCGATCGGCGATTGATTTGGTCGAAGTCGGAGTTTTGCATGTGCATCATGCATGCAACTAAGACCCGCGATCCATATTGTGAGACAAAACACACTTACACCAAGGGTAGTACGTACGATGGCAGTGTGGCACTAGTACATATGGGGGCCAACCGGCCAAGTTTGGGTGCTATCGCATCCATGTGTTTCATCTAAATATGTTTTTAGAGCTTGTTTGGATGCACTTGAACAACGTCAATCGACTTCAAATTGAGGTAGATAAAGTGCATCTAGATAAACCCTTAGTTGTGGATGTAAGTGTTCATGTTTGATCTAGAATCCGCAACTATTAGGTATGGTTTTTATGGACTGATACATATGGATAGACCGGATCAAACGTTGGGTCTAGTCAAGTTTAGGTTGAGCGCAGGAAAATGGTTGGGTCAAATTCTTTGGTCTAAGTGCATCGGGTCGGATCTATTTCTCGGGGTTTCCCCTTTGGGTCAGGTTTTTTATGTTGGGTTAGGCCACGGTGGAAAATCATGGCCCACACTTGACCTGGTGTGCTAGCGGATCAGGCCAGATTGGATTTTTTTTCCAGACGGGTCAGGTCAGGTCGGGTTGGGGTGGCCCATGAATAGGTATACTTAGGCAGTTGCTATATTTCGCGTGCATAAATCTTTAGGCAACAATCTTATATTACACAATCATTTAGGACACTACAATAATTAATAAAATGACGTCTCAAAAGAGACATAGCTTTTTCTATAGCCAAACAATAACAAAATTGCATGTTACAAAAAAAATCAAGAACCGTAGGAGAAGTTTGGTTTATAGATTGTCTTTTCACTCAATTTTGGACGTTCTAAGGAGACCTGCACTGATTGGCCCCAAACTTTCAACCCACGACAATTTGAATTAGCTAGTACTATAATTGATGGAGATAGGCATAAAGGACTGCATCAAAATTATTGGGGGTATTTTCTTTGTTTTACGTTGTGAACTGAAAATTGGACGATTTCACAGCAGAGAAAACTAAGGCCCCGTTTAGTAGGGCTCCTCTTCGGCTCTTGCGAAGGAGCCCTACTAAACATTTAGTGGTAGGAGTCATTTGAAGCCGTTTTTAGTGGAAAAAAGGGAGGAGCCGGAGTCGTTTTAGAGTAGGGCTCAGGCTCCTCCAAAAGAGCCCTACCAAATAAGGTCTAAACATACACCAGGCAAATAGTGAATATAAGCATATAGGAAATGTTATAGCTAGTACAAGAATATATAATGATTTCTTGGAATAAGTATAGCTATCAACAGTTTGGAACAAAGTTTTTGTGCCACTCAAACATATTTATGTATACAGTACTGATGGAAATGGTAATATTCATAGAAATCCAGACCGGGTCAGAAATGCCAGACCATACCTTTCTGAACAGTGGGTTTTGCTTGTTGCTACTGCAAATTAATATCCCGGTGGGGAAAGCCGTGTATATTCCCAAGCGGAGGTGTGTCTTTTTTACATGCATCCTCTCAGTTCCTTTTTACATTTCATAGTAGATTTGTCATAAATCAAGTACTTATATCTTTGACTATCAACCTTTAAAAATCGATATCATTTCACAACATATAAATTATATATTATGAAAGTATTTGTCATAGTAAATCTAACACATAGATCTTATGTTATTACTATGTAAATCTTTTTGAAATTGATGATCAAAATTAGAAATGTTTGAGTTACTATAAAACTAATAACCACTAAACAGAGGGAGTACGTACTTGTACTTGTATAAGTACGTGATAGAGTAGATACGTGTTTAATTAGATTCTTTGTGTGTAGGCCCGGCAGGTAACACGGAGGGATACCTAGGTAGCCCACTGTACAAATCCTAGTACTGCATATGCAGTAAGTAAATATAAATAAATGGATTTAAAGGGCGATGGATGGAGCTAAACGACAGTCAACGGCTAGCGGCTTCAGCTTCATTGTGGCGCTGTTAAAACCTCTGCTCTGCTCTTCTTCACTGAAGAAGAAATAAAGGCCAAGGCAATCTACCAGTACACACTCCCGTGTTCTGTAGATGATGACGTGTACATAATGAGCGAGCGATGGCATGCATCCATATCCATGTGCTGCAGCTGCTGCCTGCAGGCAGTTAATTTGAGACGTCTAGTATAGTTTGATTATGCTATTGGAGATCTCTCTCTCTCGATCAGTCTCTCTCTGATCAGACCGATCTATGAATAATTGAACTAGAAACGAACAAGCAAGCTAAGAGGAACCACGCCGTTCACAAAAAAAAAAAAAGAGGAAGCACGCCGGCCGGCCGCCATCTTCGTTCTAATATTTGTGGAGAGAAGAAAAAAATAAGGAGATGGAGCTACTCCAGCTGCTAGTGGATTGGTAGCTGCCGCATGCATGCATACATACCGTGGGCGGTCATGGCGGCTCCGACGCCGATGAAGACGAAGAGGAAGGTGAGGACAAGCTCGCCGAGGACGTCCCTGAAGAAGTCCGCGGCTCCGACGCCTCGCCTCGGTGCCCCAGCGTCAGCTTCCCCATCTCTAGCTATCTATCTATCTATCTGCTGCTTATTATTATCGATCGATCGATTCGATCCAGAGTAATATAGATCGATCACACTACGCAATGCAAAATAAAGGTGATGGATATATATATGGCACAACGCAAAAGCTACTGAAAGGAACTGAGCAATAAGCAGCTCTCTTTTAATTTGGCGCGTAATATATGTACTGTGCGGCTGTGCGTGTTAGAAAGCAAGCAAGCTATATATATATATATATATATTAGCAGATCGATTATATATAAATATCATATCACAATCACAAAAATGCAACAAGTCAAAAAACATCGAGCCGTACTTACTGCTTCCTGTTGAATTATATATTGCATCCAACGCTAAGCCTGTTGATTTATTTATTTATATATATATGGTTGGCAAGCAAGCAATGCAAGGCTAGGCTAGCTGCACGTACGGTAAATAAATGAAAATTACACCTCGATCGCTTAATAATTCGCCGCTGTGACTGAGAGTAACTTGTGCAGCAGGTACGCACGGCGCCAGCATGTGGCGCAACAGTAACATACTGCCTACTTAGCCCAGCCGGCCGGTTTTACCTTTTGCAAACTAGTGTCAAGCACACATCTCTTTTCCATGCATTGCATCACATTGCATTGTTTGGAACCGATCCGGCCGAGCAACCCAGATCCGTATGTATATCTGCATGTATTGTTGAGTTGCATTGGGTATATAGAGGAACAAACACTTTTGCCTTTTGGGGGGCCACGCCATGTTGGTCTCCAATCCGGTCCACTATAGTCGCTACCGTCAACAGTGTGTCACTACTACATAATCGATTTGTAGCAACATGTCTTTTTTTTTGTAGGGGCGGCTCTATCAACAGCCGCCCCTACAGTGGTCGTGCCCGGGACCGGCTGGGCCAGCCGCCCCTACAAATCGGCGGAATTTGTAGGAACGGCTGGTGAATGAGCTGCCCCTACAAAGCCCTAGTACAAAGGCCCGTCGTCCCCCTTCTTCCTCCCCGGGCTAGTTACTGTAGCCCAAGAGAGGAAGGAAGGGGGCCTTGGGCACCTCCCAAAAATTGCTCTTTCAAATGGGGAGGTTTTGATCTTTTTTTGTGGAGAGGTCGTAGAAGGTAAGAAAATATTATTCCAAATATTTTTTGAAAGTTTTAATGGTTGGTTAGTGAGTAATTAGGGTTTTGTTTTTCTCTCTCTATGGTGCTTGAGCCATTTATGAAGCAAATTATACCAATGTTTTGAAGGTTCTACGGTAAATTAGTTAGTGGAATAAGATTACACCCTTATTTAGTGGGTCTTGCTTGATTTTAGTGGTTTATTAGTTAGTTTAATGGATGTGTCATGTAGATCTAGATCTAGAGCTAGGGTTTGATTTTTTTATTATTAATTATATTTTTGCATGAAGGATAGTGTGTAAAATATTAATTGTTCCTAATTATTGTCTTTGAAATTGTTTGTTATTGTAACCAAGATATTAAATTGGAGAATTAAATATCTATATTTTTAATTAGGTCATTAATTGTTCTCTAGAATGGTTTTTTAGAAAACTACTAGTTATATATCTGTGAATAATTAGTCCTTTATTTTTTTTCTTTGATAGCTGTCGTATAAGATGGAGTACAGGCAGTCTTGGATGTATGGTGCATTAAGGTACAAGCCAGGTTTCCGTGAGGAAGTGAATAAATTTTTTGAAGCCGCAGAGAACCATGCAAAGACGTTGAAAGAGAATAAAGATTTAATAATTTGTCCGTGTAGAGATTGCAAGAATTATAAAGCATTCAAAGATGTGATGATCATCAGATCACACTTGATTATGCGAGGATTTGTTAAGGACTACACAGTGTGGATTCATCATGGTGAAATGGTTGCTGATGACGTTGATCCATAAGAAGATGACGCCGAAACCCTAGGTTACCTGGACCAATATGTAGCAGAGCTTAGTGCACAAATGGCTAATGATTACCTTGAGCAAGGTGGTGATGCTGGTGGTTGGGATGGTAACACCGAAGGTGGTGCCAATAATGATGACGGAGCACGTGTCGGTGATGAAGATGATGATGATAATTTAGAGGACATGCTTCGGTCCATTGGACCAGAGATTTTACTAAAGAGCCAAAATTTGGAAAGGGTAAAAATAGCATCAAAAGAGACTGTGTATGGTGTTGAAAAGGGTTGTCCGAAACACTGGACAATGCTACAATTTGTGCTTGAGCTATTCATCCTAAAGGCTAAGTATGGCTAGTCAGACTGTAGTTTCAATGATCTATTGTGTCCCCTGTCATAGTTGCTGCCATAACCAAACTCAGTTCCCGCCCACACATACCAAGCGAAGAAGGTTATAAATCCATTGACAATAGGGGTTGAAAATATCTATGCATGCCCCAACCACTATATCCTTTTTCGTGGTGATACGTTCAAGTCACTAGATAAATGTCCCAGGTGTAGGACCAATCGGTACAAGAACAACGACCTTTATGACGGGGAAGAAGCCTCCACGGGGAAGAAGGGTGGGAAAAAGGTGGTACAAGATACTCAACCCCCAGAGGACACTCCATTAGGCAACGATGCAAAGCAGAGAAGAATTTTGGCCTTAGTCATGTGGTACCTACCGGTGGTCGACCACTTGAGGCGTATCTTCCTAAACCCTAAGGAAGTTGCACTCATGACATGGTGGGATGATGAGCGCAAGGTGAGTGATGATGTGATTGCACACTCGACTGATGGTACTCAGTGGGAACGCTTTGATGCAAAACACACAAAATTTAGCGGTGACCCAAGGAATGTACGGTTCGGCTTGAGCACCAATGGAATAAATCCGTTCAATGAGAGGACCAACGACCATAGCACATGGCTAGTGATCTTGACCATGTACAACATCCCAACATAGCTGTGTCAAAAGAGAAAGTACCTTCTCCTAACTATTCTCATTCATGGTCCGAAACAACTTGGCATTGACATAGATGTGTTCCTCGAGCCTTTGATGCAAGAAATAGAGAGGCTATGGAGGCATGGGGAGCCAATGTACGATGCGTTCAGAAAGGAGGACTTCATATGTAGAGCCATGATCTTTGTTACTACCAATGATTACCCCACGCTGTTTGCTTTGCCTAGACAGATCAAAGGGAAGATGGGATGCTTAGTATGCTTGGATGGTACTACATGGGTGTACCTGGATGCATTCAAGAAGATAGTCTACCAAAGGTACCAACGCTTCTTAAAAACAACTCACAAATACCATAGCAAGATGCACTTCAGATATTATGACAACAAGCCAGAGAATGAACCCCCTCCAGAGAGATGAAAAACGGGTACCACATGTTCGAAATGGTGAAAAACATACATGTCATCCTCGGAAAGAAGAATCCGGATGGGACGAAGAAAGATAGAAGCACACCTCCTGTCGCCGACGTACCTTTCAAGAAATAATTGATCTTCTTTCAGTATCTGCCTTATTGGCCAGACTTAGAGGTCCCCCATGCCATTGATTCTATGCACATGCAGAAGAATGTCTTCGAGAGTCTCATTGCTACCTTGATGGGCACAGGCAAGACAAAGGATGGTCTAAAATCACTGAAAGACATGGTGCAGCTAAATGTGAAGAGAGAGCTTCACCCGATACCTAAGGGTAATGGAAAATACACTCTGCCCATGACTAGCTTTAACCTGACCCCGAAAGAGAGGAGGGCGATGTGCACTTTCTTGAGGGGGGTCAAAGTTCTGACTGGGTTTTCAACAAACATGAAGAGGATAGTGTCGATGAAGGACCTATCAGTAAAAAACTTCAAGGCTCATGATTGTCATGTCATGCTGACAGTGTTCCTACCTATTGCAATCAGGGCTATAAAGACAGAGTTTTTGAAAATGGCCATCACCCGCATGTGCTAATTCTTTTTGAAGATCTCACAGAAGACGATTAGTAAAAAAGAGCTGAGTGACCTACATGATTTCATGGTGGAGACCCAAAACCAGCTTGAGATGTGTTTACCTCCCGCTTTTTTTAATATAATGTCACATCTCATGATTCACATGGTTCATCAGATAGAGGCGTTGGGCCCTAGCTACTTACATGAAATATGGTCCTATGAGCGGTTCATGTCAGTTCTTAACTGATACGTGCATAATCGAGCATACCCATAGGGCTCCATGATAGAGGGCTATAGTACTAAAGAAGTCATCGAGTGCTGTCAAGAGTACCTAAAAGGGTAGAAAGGGATTGGTAAACCCGATTCTTGTCACAAGGGTAGGCTGGCTGGGAAGGGCACCAGGGGGCGAAAAGTGTTCATCGACAAGGATTACAAAGCAGTGAGTCAAGCGCATTATAGTGTCATGCAGAGTACATAACTAATGGAACCGTATATTGATGAATACTTGGCTATCATTAGGGAGGAGAGTAATGGCTGCACAGATGAGTGGGTCATGAAACAGCACAAGCAACGATTCACTACATGGTTGAAGGACCAAAACATACCGATTGGAGAAACAATGGATGATATTACCATCAGTAGGTTGGCGAAGGGGCCATCGAGACAAGTCACAACTTGGCAAGCTTACGACATCAATGGGTATACGTACTATATCCACGCAAAGGATAGTACATGTGTGAACCAAAACAACGGCGTCCGAATAGAAGCTCTCGATGGATTAGGGTGAAAGATCCCATTCTTTGGCATCATTGATGACATATGGGAACTTGACTATGGAATGAATATATGAATAGCCATGTTTCGATGCCGTTGGATCAAACAACACCAAGTCAACGAGATCAGGTTGACAGACATGGACCTTGACAATCTAGGCTACCAAGATGACCCTTGGGTGCTCGCTTTATGTGTCGTATAAGTTTTCTATTTACCTAACCCACAAACTAACCTCCCTCCAAACAAAAAGACAAAGCAGTGGTTGCCTCCGGGAAACAACACATTATCGGAGTTGATGGCGTGGATGATGTTGAAGAGTACAACACTACATTAAAATGTAGCTATTCATAGACTTTTCTAAGAAGATTGAAGCTGTGGAAAAGAACCTGCTCAAAGACATATTGCCATGGGAACAAAAAGGTGCCAAGGGGAAAGTTGTTACGGGCTAAAATGGAGTGGACGATGTTTGTGTAAGTGTGTGAGACTACATTTATATATGTGTGTGAGACTACATTTATGTATGTGTATGAGACTATATTTATGTATGTGTGAGACTACATTGATGAGTTCTACAACTTCTATGTTCATAAATCTCTCACATAGTTTATGAAACTATATGAGAGATATGTTGATTTGTGAATAATGTTTACTAATACTTTGTCAAATGAAGAAATGAACAATGTTTGAGAGCTTCCTAGCCGGCCGCCCCATCTCTGACCTCGAGCTCCCCCACTCTGATCATCGACTCATCAATCTACGACCTAGAGCTCCCCCGGCCCCCTATGGCTAGAGTTTGAGGGTCCCGGCCCAATGCGTCACCATCACCGCCATCCCTTGGTGGCTGTGTGCTCCGGATCCGTGCGCGCTACCCATCTCTATGCCCCTAGGCCCCATCCCCGGCAATCCTCAGGGCTGCCACGTGGCTAGGGTTTGAGAGCCAAGCCCAGCCGACCAGCCTGTCGCCGCACCATCTCCGACCTCGACCTCCCCTGCTCTGGCCATCATCTCATCGATCTATGACCTCAACCTCCCCTGGCCCCCCTATGGCTAGGGTTTGAGGGCCTTGGCCCATTGCACCACCGCCGCCATTCCTTGGTGGTCGTGTGCTCCGACATCAGTGCGCGCTCCCCATCTCCAACCTCTGCTTTCGACGTTGGGTCTTCTCTAACCTCGACATCCCTGCCCCGTGCCCACTACCACCACCATCCCTTGCTTGGCCAGGTCTTGTGCAGGTATGCGCCCCCAACCCCGCCTTCTTCTCTATTCCTGCTGCACTGAGTTGATGCACTGTTGATGCTACCCATTCAAAATGTGCTATTTTTTTGAATGTGTGCACTGAGTTGATGCCTTTACGTGTTAAATGGATGTGTTTCTATTATTTGGGGAAGTGCAATTGTTCTTGGACCGTTTATATTTATAGCCTACAATTTTTGCTTACTGTTATTTGGGGCAAATTGTGTGCTTGAGGAAGGTTTGTTGCTCAATGATGATAAAGGGCCGAAGTGAGATTGGTGTGACAGTTCAGACCATACTCTAGGCTTTAGATGTGCTGTTGTTTCATTTTGATCTGGTAGCAAATCTATCTTGATTTTATACCATCAACTGTTGGCTATATTGCTATGTCAACTGTTTTATTTAGTTCTGTATAAAAACTTTGTTATCATTCTGTTGGAATATTAGCAATAAAATCTTGACCTTCAACTTGTAGGGCCTGTTTGGGATGGCTCCACTCCAGCAACTCCAACAAAAAATACAGCCAAACACCCCAACTCCAAAACTCCATGAAGCTGCCAACTCCATAGAGCTGTAGTGCAAATGGAGATAGAGTTTTGGAGCACCTCTTTTGCTGCTCCAAAACCTCCTCTTTTAAACCTCCTCGTGGAGTTGGTGGGTAATTACCCACCACTGCCACTCGTTACACACATTTGGCTGCGAACCGTTATGTTCTTTTCTTTCTCCTCTTGCATCCCCGTCGTGAACACGCCTCGAGCTCGTCGTCGCAAAGACATTGCCGATGAGCCCGTCTGCCCACGCTGGCCACGCCCACCCCCTTGCCAGCCGCACTGCCGCACTGGACCCACGCGCTCCCCATGCCGCCACACGACCAACTCTGCACGCTCCCTGAAGGTCCTCGCGGAGGCAGCCATGGCCACATTGGCTACGCGAGCTCCAGCCACGCCAGCCCCACTCAAGCTCCTCGTGAGAGACAGCAATGGCTATGCTGCCCCGTGCCTCCGGCCACGGGAGCCGACAGTCATGCCCCGCCCGCCTGCCCGCCCTCCCCGTGGTAGTGGAAGCCGTCGGAGCTCCATTGACGTGCGCCCGCCCTCCTCCTCCTACACACATTGGGGAAGAAGAAAGACCATCGTGTTCGAGCCGAGGTTGCCCGCTGAGGCCGACTACCGCGCCCCCTAGACGGCCACGCGCCTGGCCACTAGGATTTCACCCCACGCACCTAAGCCCGAGGAAGAAGAAAGGCTCTGATCGAGCTCTTATCCGCTCAACGAATAAGAAAAGGGGAATATGAGGATGATAGGTGGGACCATAAGTTGGGGGCAATAATGACAGTTCACCTTCAAACTCCACTTTTCTGGAGCTGGGGACACCCTCCTAGCCAAACACCTCCATCAGACAACTCTAACTCCACCCAGAGCTAGCTCCATCTGGAGTTCTGAAGTAGAGCAGCTCCACCCAGAGTTGGAGCCATGCCAAACAGGGTCGTAGAACTAAACCTTAGATTATTGTCTTGGTTCGGTCACACTTATCTAGGATCTTGATTTGGCCATTTTAGCGTTGGAAGGCCGTTAATTTGGAAACCTGCACTGAGAGCAACTTATTATGCATACAACACTTGTGGATATATTTCTATTGTTTGCCTACCATTTTCGAGCGTTGGAAGGCCGTTCCTGGATAGTTTTTGACTTTTCTGTATTTTGAGCATGTTAACATCAAAACTAGCTCCTATTGATAACTAGGAAGTTGTAATGATTTTCTTAAGCTTTCCTTGTGCTTTTGGGCCCTGTGAACTTAGATATATTTAAATAACTATAATAGCAGTGTGCTAACCATGGCTCTTGTTTTAGTATTGTATTTAAATATCCTAACTATTGTTTCCTAAGTATCTAAAGTAGTGTGCTAACCATGGCTTTTCTGTCCTCCCTCTCTTATCTGCTGCTGACCCTAGTAGCAGTGTGCTCTCCTCTCTTATCGGTTGCTGACCATATATGCAGTCCCCTCTCTATTTTTTTGGCAAGCAGCAGCTGACCATGGATGATGTCGATGACTTGCATATGTATAACTGAGCACAAGCCCTTTGTCGGTCATGATTTCTTACTAAGTTGAGAGCACCTCCCAAAAAATACTTCTACTACTACTTCTACTTCGGCCAATGAGTTGTCTTTTTATTTGTTTTAGTTTGGGGGAGGACCTAGTAGTCCTGGATCAACTAAGAATACAATTTGAGATTTTTCTTGAACCTTCCTCCCTCTCTCTCTCATCTCTATCTTCCTATCTACTCATGAGATGAATAATGTGACTTGAAAACTGAGGCAAAGGGCTTTTGTGCAATGATGATTTGTTGAATCTCATTAATTTGTTGTTGCTTTTGTTGCTGCTTTTGTTGTTGCTATATTGGTGCTACTACTCTATTCTCTCTTCTAGTGCTACTCCTACTACTTGTTGGTGCTCTCTTCTCTCTTGTCTCTTCTTTGTACTCTATTTCTGCTGCTACTACTACAACAACTATGATTGATGGCTATTTTCTTCACTTCCACTAGGAAATGGGCCCTTGCTATGTTGTTTTGTATGGGAAGAAACCTATGATTTACATGTCTTGGTATGAGGCTAGTGAACATGTGCTTGGGGTCAGAAATGCTATACACAAGAAGTACAACAACTATGATTATGCACTTAGAGATTTCAATGCCTATGTTGGAGCAGCAACTAGCTCCCCTAAACTGGTCCCAGCTGATTGTGGTGAGAGCATCCCCACTCAGGGTGGTAAGAGTGGTTCTTGGAAGAATGTGGTGATTATCAGTCTGTTGGTGATGGAGTTTGGACTTTGGATGAGGCTTTCCATGAGCTGCAAATGCAACTGCAATACTTAGGCCTATTAGTTTAGATAACACTACTTGTATGTTGGTCCTAATGCAACTCCATCTATATTTTGGTTGTAATGCAACTCCATCTAGAATTCAAATGCACTTGTTCTCTTTTCTTTTCTGTGTTCTATTGCTCCCTGCTTTCTATCTATTGGCAACAACTATATTTTGGTTGTAATGCAGCAGCAAGTGCTCTTTATTTTTTTTGCAAGCAGCAACAACTTACAGCCTGTTCACTTGCTCGTAAACGATCATAAATTTCCAGCCAACAATAGTGTTTTTCTCTTATACCAAACCAGCCAGCAGTAAATAATCCACGATCGTTTACGGCCTCCCGAACAAGCCATTATACTACCTACTCTTGGATGATGTTCATGATTTGCCTATGTATAGTTGATTTGCTGCTGCTCAATTTTGCTATTGCTGCTACTGCTATATTGGTGCTCTCTTCTCTCTTCTACTACTTATACTACCTACTCCTACTACTTCTACTGCTCTCTTCTCTCTTCCCAACTACTCCTACTACTACTACTACTCTATAGCTATCCTACTACATGTACTACTGCTACTTCTACTACTACTATTGCTGCTACTACTACTAACTAGTACTACTACTTCTACTACCACTACCACCACCACCACCACCACCACCGCTACCACCACCGCCACCACCACCACCACTACCACCACTACTACTACTACTACTACCACTACCACTACTACTTCTTCTACTTCTGGTACTTCTACTACTACTTTTATTTGGCAAGCACCAGTTGCAATTTTTTGGCCAACTCTCCTCTCCTCTCTTTTGCCTATGATGAAATTGTCCAACTCCATACATTATATGGAATATGAGCTGATGATCAAAACTTGTGAGGAACTTGGCATCATTACCAGCCTCCCCTACATTACCTTCATGCACTTCTCTGTTATGATGCCTTTATGGTCCAAGTTCTTAATCAAATGATGATTGACATATTTCTAAGGCCTGACCTACTTCTTTTATTGCTATTTTATCGGATTCATTTATGGCTCGATGATTGACATGTTTCTACTTCTACTGCTGTTTTATCATAACCTTTCAGGTGTCTCTAAAGTCAATCTTCTTGCATGTATTAGAACAAAACACACAATCACACAGACAACACATGATGCAACCTGAAGCCCTGAGCATGGGGCAACCTTTGAAGAGGTAGAACAAGAGGCACTTACTGAGGAGTGGTTCAATAAGGACCTAGAAAATGATTTAGCAGTGATGCTTAGTCAAGACACATTCGACAAGGAGGCTGATGAGATTGAAAGAGAGGAAGGGGGAGAAGAGGGAAGAGCAGGAGAGCCTACTGGAGGCGAAGGAGAAGATGATGATGATGATGAAGACGATGATGACAAGGATGAAGAAGAGGCATATGAAAGTCCAAAGGATCCTTTCCCACTTGAAGTCAGATGGAGGCCAACGGAGGAGGACCTGGACAAGGATTTTGACCCGAATGAGGAGGTACAGATGAAGCCTTATTTTGTAAATTTTGCTAACACTTTGATTATTTTATAATTACTAAAATTTTGACCTCCCGAATAGGCCCCTCCTCTAGAAACTCGAAAGAGACAACGACATCGGTGACATCTCACCGGACAAGGCATAACAGAGGAAGGGCGACGGGGGGCAACAACCACAGAACTGGACAATAGCGCCTCTGCTCCACAACCTGAAGCCATGAAATCGAGTGAAAAGCCAAAGAGGAAACGGGGGGACAGAAAAAACCAATATCCAAATAAGGCACTGTATGTGATAATAGAGGTTGGGCTAGTAGGGGAGATCACTGAGCCGGTAGAATCCATAGGATGATTTCGTAACACGATCGGGGCAGCAGTAAGAGATGAGTTGAACCCAGCAGTCCCAACCTAGAAAGACGTACTAGAAGAGACAAAGATAACCCTATAGGAGAAAACCTGTTGGTCAATTTTAGATTTTTGGAGGGATCCCTTGCACGGGTAAAACATGCAGCTCTTAAGCAAATGGGAGAGTCATCCAACGTTGGAAGTCAGACCTCAACAAGAGGTTTATCCAAAAGGGGTTAACCCCCTTCCACGAGTTCAGCCACATAACTCCTAGTCAATGGGAGGACCTCGTGGCTTAGAAGACTACAACGGCGGCATTGGCCCTCAGTGCCCGTAACACCGAGCTAGCGAAGAAGAACATGCACCGCCATCACCTAGGTCCCGGTGGCTACCATGGCAAGGAGGCAGTGTTTAGAAAGATGGAGGAAGAGGATGCTGAATCCAAGGCATACAACTTGAAGGGGGTTTTGAGGCGTGCAAGTAACTAGATCCTAGGAAGGAGTCTAGAAGGATCCAGCGCGCTAAAGTTTGATAACCCAAAGACCGAACAGGTAGTATCGAAGATACTAAAATATGGTGAAGAGAAAGAGAAGGGCTCATTCAAGGCTTCCAAAGAGAGGGACGAGCTTAGCCTTGTCCTGGGAAACCTTGAGTACATAGGCTATGTCAGGAGGGTTAGGGAAAAGAACGACGTGGAAGTATGGATTCGAAGAGGACAAACATTTTCACAAGAAACATGGTAGAGACCGGGAGGCTAGTCTTGAGGTCCAAGTGAAGGCTCTAGTTGCAAAGGTGCTAGAGGAGCAAGGGTTATCTATAGAGCCACGAACAGTAATGGCTCCACCAAGAGAACTGGCATTAGTTGCTAGCGCTCCGAAAGTTCCTAGCAGCCAAGGTTCCACTGCAGCCATAAACCCCGTCGATCGCATACGGGAACCAACTACTTGCACCTTGGTGGTTCTCATTGGTAGGCAAAACACTATGATGGAGATGGCAACGGGTGTGGCACATCCTCCTGGCGACCAGCATCACAATAACAGGATCCCGCTGGACTACACTAGGGTAGAGGTGCATACCGTGAAGCTCGAATTCTACAGTGGCGCATAGACCAACCAACTCCTAACGGACAACAGTTTCTCAGAGAAGTAATGAACTAGTTCATCCTGTGGCACAAATAGGACATTATATTGATTGCTTCTTCGCCGCCTGTTGAACGTGTGGAGGGAGTCCTTGAGGAGGGGAGATACTTTCACTGTCTCATGACCACCACTTGCCTAAGATGCCACAGTCTTCCCCGCCTCCTAGTGAGTAGATGCCTAAGATGCCATAGCCTTCTCTGCCTAGGAAGGAGCAAGGGCCTGATGTGAACCCGGTACATGAACAACTAGAAGGTGCCCGCAAGGAGCCAGAAATTCGAAAACAGATTCCAATCACCATAAGGCCAATGTATATGTTGATAAAAGATGTAACGTTAACACACAAGTGGTATTCCCATGATCAACTTAAGCCTAAGAACCAAGTCAAAGAAGTCCTAGCATCCGATGAGGCCCTCAGCCGCATCCGACAACCAACAAAGAGGTATCCAAATGTTGATGCCACCAAATGGTCAAAGGATTGCCCGAGAACCTATGAAAGAGGCAAGCCCTTCCTACCAAATCGGGCCATCCAGCGCCTACCACTTGGAATAAAAAGGTTCCATGATTGGTACTTGCGTGTTCTCTAGACGAAAATACAAATCATACAAGCATGCTTCCCCCCCTCCCAACACATTTGGAGGCCCAAAAGGGAAAATTGTCTTTGACTTTAATAACATGCAGACAGCCTTTCACCTTGGAGAAATAGAAATGAATCTAGTTCACACATGGTGCCTATAAGCTCTTGTCCTCTTCATATGATATGATTCTAATCTTTGGATTTTTTATAACTAACCGACGCCATGATTTGTAGAATACAAGTGCACAATTCAAAACAAATACCAAGTGTGCGAGATGGGTACTTAGACCCTCAATGCATAGCACAGACGAACTTTACTTACGCCAAACAGTGGGCACTGGATTGCATAGAGCTAGCTACTGGAGAGACCATTGAGGAGAAAGAGAAAATTCGGAATAAGGAAATAAGGGAGGCATCCCTTAAGGTTGCGGCGTACATTTCCCTAACTTTGAAACATCTCTAACACAACACCACTATATGGCTGCCATATAACTTCGAGTAAGTTCAAATGTATACTTAAAGCTTTTAGAATACATATTATTTTGTTCGATGCAAAAGAGCTTATCCATTTCTATGATTAAATTCATGCAGCAACCACTGGATTGCTATAGGTGTTGATGTCGGGATGGGCATGGCGTGGGTCTTTGATTCAATAGATAAGGACCCGAGCACATACAAAGACTTCATAGCGATTCTCAAGATGTATACATATCGGCAATCCTCTTATATGTTTCTATATATACTTGTAGCATTCACTTTTGAATACTAACAAGTTGCATTTGTTAAATTCATTTGAACATGGCATATAGGTTCTACGTTAAAACGCATAAAGGGAGGCATTATCCAAAAGGGAAGGAAAACCTGTGTGTCAAAATAAAATGTGCGGTAAGTGAAACTTACTTTAGTACTTCCATTACGCTGTTGTCAAAAAACATTACTTAACAATTTTATATGCAAAACGCATAGTGCCCCAAATAGAAGCCTAAGAGTGTACATTGTGGATATTATGTATGCAGTATCATAAGTAACACCACTACCTATAGAAGACACCCCTGTAGGGTAAGTTTGATCCTCTTCACCCGTAGTATACAAACTTGGTACAAAACGCACATATATGTTATGAAATACTAAACCTAAACTTGTTTTCTTATAGTGGCAAGATGAGAACGGTGTGAGAAATGATCCACATAAAGATGACAACCTCTTGGACCTCGTCAGCGACCTTTGCAACTTCATAATGGACCAGATTGTGCACGTCAGAGGCACTTACCATGACCCATCGTTCGACTTAGGTAGGAATCCTCAGTACCAACATCTTTGTGAGTGGGAAAGGCTAGGCTTAGGCCGTTGATTGGACTTTTGAATGGAATGTGATCGGACCTCTAAATGTTATTGGACTTGTGTATATAATGTGATCGGACTTGTGAACTTGTGAATGTGATCGGACTTGTGAATGTGATGCAATGATAAATTATATGCAATATGTTGTTGGTCGATCTGAATATATATAATGGTCTGATAGACTTGTGGATATATATATATATATATATATATATATATATATGTATATATATATGTATATGATCTGGTCAAATTTGATACTGAAATTTTGATTTTTTTGGCGAAAAAAACACTATAGGGACCACTGTAAATTTAACCGCCCCTATAAATGGGATTTATAGGGACAGTCGACCCTACAAATCATATTTGTAGAGGCGGCTGGTGTTATTAGTCGCCCCTACAAATACAGTTGTAGGGGCGGTTGGTGACACCAGCCGCCTTTACAAATCGATTTGTAGGGATGGCTTGGGAACCGCTCCTACAAACCAGCCATTTGTAGCAACGGTTTACAGGGGCGGCTAGCCAAACCACCTCTACAAACCCTCTTTAGCCACTCCTACAAATTGTTACCGTAGTAGTGGGTGTCCATCAACACTTCAACAGTGTTCAGTGCTTCTTCATTATTTTCATGCTCTTACTATATACCATGTATATACTCTTACTAAGTCATATTATAATAAGAAATCCGTAATGCTGGGAGTCAGACGTTCGTCCTCACCAGACGCCCCTGTTGGTGGATCACACGTCCAGAAGCTGCCGTTCCTATCCGCTCCCCTCCAATCACCATAGATTAAAAAAATCACCCATCTACTCCGCAACCGGCTCCGCCGCGGTTTCTGCACGCCTCCCTCTCTACCGTGCCTCCCACCGACCTTCCTCTCCATAGCCGCCTCGGCATGCTCGCCGCGCGAGGCCGCACCAACCGACTGCTATTGTCGCCTCCATCGTGGGCACTGCGTGCACCCTATCGCTAGGGACCGCACAACCGCCCATCCGCTGCCATCCTCCTCCCCCACCGCGATCGCACAGTCGGGATCCCACTGTGTCGTGCTCCGCCCGCCTGACTGCCATGTTTTGCTGAAAGCGCATAATGCAAGTGTATGTTTCAAGTATTTCAGATGTTGAAAGCGTATATTTCAAGTATTTCAGATGTTGAAAGCGTATGTTGCAAGTGTTTATGTATGTTTCAAAAGTAAATCGGGATGTTGCGTATGTTTTATTTGTGTTTTCCGAACGCATGTTGCAAGTATGTTTATCTGGATACTGCATATGTTTCAGACATACATTGCATGTGTTTTATCTAGATGTTGGGTATGGTTGCAATGGTTTTTAAGTGTTTTTAGGTGTTTTTCAAGTGTTTTATCTGTCTTCAGATGTATGTTGCAAATATTGTATTTGGATGTTTGAAAAGCAGATCAGGTGTTGCATCTTATTTCCTCCTCACCTTTTGCTGTATCGTCTCGGTGTGTCCTCCTCCCGGCGCTAGCAGGCATCCATATGACGTCGCGGCCGGGTCCTTTCGAATCGGAGGCGTCGTCCCCTTCCCCTCTTATCGCTCAGAAGGTGCAGTCCCCATGTGGAGCACGCGAAATGGAATGTAACGCGGGCATCCGGACACGGACGTCCGTCCAGATGTCCGGACGTACGCTAGCATTGCCGAGCTACTAGAGTAACAACATTAGTTGTTAACACGTTGCCAACAACGTAGAGATGAGTACTCGCTAGACTACGTACTACCAAGGCTGGCTTCTCTCTTAATTCGCTTCTTGCTTGGCTGTTGATTGTTAGTTGTCTGTCCCATGGAGAAACATACATATCTATGCAGGACAAATTAAATATAGTAAACAATAAATATAATCTTATCTGTTGCCTACAGTCACTCTCTCTGAAGATGTCAACATCTCTTATTTTCAAACCGGGGGACTTTGGCCGCCGCCCACGCCATCCACGTCACCCGAAATAGTTCCAGCCCTCCGATTCTGCGATGGACGCTCAAAAATGACTCCACCAACGGCTACAGCGCCTCCCACCTCTGCTTCCCAATCGTTCTTCTCGCCCCCTCCGCTCTCTCTTTCTTCGCTCGCTCGCGCTCTTCCTCCCGACGCGGACAGCGCCGACGGCGCCAGGCGCGTGCCGCCCGCCGCGGCGGCGCTCGCCCTCCTCCTCCTCCTCCCTCCCTCCCTCGCCTGCCTCTCCCTCCGTTTCTCCCTCCCCTTCCTCTCTCTCCTCTTCCCTCCCGATAAGGCAGCGGGCGGCCTCCCGACGCTTCTCCTCACCCGCACCATCCCCAACCTGCCGACCGACACATCCGCCCCCGCCCTCGCCCAGGCTGCCCCTCCGGCGAGGTTGCCACTGACGGATGCCGCGTCCGCCTCTCCGCCCCCGGATCGCCACGTTGGCCTAGGCGGCCAGCCAGCGCCGCGACAGTGACGCCAACCTAGGGTTTCGCCAGTGGCTCAGCTCCTCGCCCATACCTCCTGGTACCTCACCCTCTCTTCCTCCTCCTAGTTCATCTCATCGCTCCTCTCCAAGTCCTCTCTCCATCCATCTCCCCTTTGCACAGGTGATTGGATGGCGCTGCAGCTTGCGCTGCCTCCCTGGCGCGGCGGCCCTCGGCCGCGGCAGTCCCGGCGCAGGCGCCTCATGTAAAATAGACATACCTCTTTGTTCTAAGGGAGTGCCTTCTTTTGTTACATTGTTTCAGATGGGAAAGCTAAGGTGACATTTAACTTTTTTTAGCTTTAGGGAAATGAAATTGGGGGTGCATCCTGGAGCTCGGGTTCCCTGCGTTTTTAGCTATATGCTGATTCTGAGAAATCTACTGCATGCAGCCCTTGTTTTTACTGATCCCCATTATAGGCTTAAGCAGCAGTAGTCCAACTCAATGTAAGCAAGCCTCTTCCTGATCGGGTCTCTGCATTCTGATGTTTTTCCAATCTCATTTCATCTTACTGATTTTTTACAGCTATGTTGCTTGGGCTTCATCAATTGAGCAGGATTAATCGCTCCACTATTTTTTCCTTTTGATAACCCAGTCAATACCTACTACTTTTAGGTACTTCTTTGGATTAATCTCCTCACCCTCTTCTTAAAGGTACATTAGGTTGCTCCTCTCATTTAAGTTGATTTTTCCCCATGGAAGTTGTTTTTGCCATAGATGCAATTGACATCTGGCTAGCCACAGGACCAAGGTATGTTCATCCATTTTTTCCTTGTTTCTTACTGGTATCTATTTATGGGGTATAAATATGACCTGTTTCTTTTCCTTCACCTTCCGTTGGTCAGTGATGTTTCAGAGGTTACATATCTTTCTATTGCAACAATTATTTCTTAGCTTACAAAATAATGACCTTCATATCATGTGTGTTTGATTCTAAGAATAGAACAAAGCTCGATGAAACTTAATAGTTTGGTTTGTTCATACATGGTTGGCCCCCAGCAGTGCTTGCTAGAATAGTGTCAATGCCAAAATAGGACTACATATTTTCGGTAATATAGATATCAGGATATTGCATTACCAAGGATAGAACATTTGAGTGCATACTAATTACACAAGCGTATTTGCAGAAGTAATAATAATCAATAGCAGCTCTATGAATAAAAACAGTTGCCTTTGTTTTCTCTGCTACCTTATATTTATATTTCAAATGAAGAAGTATGCCAGTGCTTAGGACCAAGCCTTCCATCAGGAGGCTTCAGCTTGACTGCCTAAGCAGGTAAGCCTACTAAATCAGGAAGTAACTACCTCATGGTTTAAAAAAATGTTCATAAAACAGACTTTCCCTATCATGATTCCGCTGCTCCAGGTTAGTAATAGGGTACTTAAATTTGTTCTACGAAAAGCAACTACGCCGCTGCTATTATTTTCCACCGCAAACATCTAAATTCACTGGCAAGTTAGCATTCGTAATTGTAACTTTTGCTTCTGCGAAATTGTACTGCCAAACCCATAGCAAAAATGTATTTGTCCACAGAGCAAAATTCTAGGTTTTTCTGGTTATGCTTCAGTACCAAATTGTAGAATGTATTAGGCTCCTATATTCTTCATAGCCACAGAATATATCAGGCTCCAATATTTTAGACTTATGATTTGTTCTTCTTCACTGATGATTTGTTCCTGGTTACTTTCCGCAAAGTAGCCTACCTACAAACTAAATTCAATTCATTATTTCTGCTAATGCAGTCATGTCACTGGTGCGTCACTGTAAAGTAATTCAGCTTTGAATACCAAAATGTCTGAAACCATTTAGAGCTCCACTTATATACACTGGCCTTTATTTTGCCTTCCATGCTGCCCACACATCTATAATGCAATTCTCAGATTTCCTTGTTCACTGCAGCATTTTCAGCGAGAGCCCATACTATATCAATCAGAAATTATTTGCCAATTATTTACCGTTTACATGTACTTGCCAACCATAGCTCTGGAGTTGGTAATTCATGTCCCATGCTATATTACATTAACTGAATGTGGGGCTACACAGCTTATTACCTTTGAAGCCCCATTGTTATATTGCTAATTCAACAGCTCTCTTCATTCACGCACCATCTAACGGTTGTTTCTCAATATCTCATTCCATCATTTGTTTTAATACAAGGTTATCCCACACTTTCTTATATTGATTTAAACTACTATTTCTGATGAGAAAATAGTTTCAGTGTGGCCTCACTGTTTTGCATTTTGCCGCAGGTTCATGGGAAATGCTCTTTTTAATTCCAGTGACTGAGCTATGCATGAGTTTGAGCTCTAGCTCTGATAACCTGTCTATGGCAATTAATAGCTCCACCTTCCTCCTATTTCTCTTCTGGTAAACAAGATGCGGGTTGTTACACACCTTCATCACCCTTTTAAGCGGTTGGTGTTCATGCTGGATACTTGATGATCAAACGATTTGAAATTCAACCTTTTAGCCATAAATCTTCAGCTTCTACTATCTACTTTGCGTCTGAAGTCACACAGCGCAGTTCATACCTGCCACCATTTCTTGTGAACTATAGTGTGTGTTGATAAGCCATTAAAATTCCTTGTTGCACATAACCGATTTTATTGTTCAGAACAGTAGTCCTTTCAACATTATATCACAATACTCATACATAGGGATATTGTCATAAATGGTATGATATAAAATATGTTTCCTCTTCTTTTGCTTTACATAGTCTTTGACACTAAGATGCCAATAAGCTTAAATTCTTGGCTCCAATTGCTGTATTTTTTATACATTTTTAAGATTATTATTGATATGTCAGATAGTCCTAGGAAAGAAGAGATTAGGAAAGTTTTAAACTTATTTATATGGAATGCTAAAAGATACAGCAACCTCATGAATAGGTAAGGCATCATATAGTAAGAAAAGATTGTTGATATGTGTCTACAGGGTTCGGTCACAGAACTACGTATTCTTTTACTCCGTTTCCCTGTAGAACCCATAATTATTCGTTATTGTTGTTTTACCGTATTAAATATAAAAAGACCTCCAATCGTTCATCTTTTGTACAACAGATATCTACATTAAACTCATAATATTGTTTCCATACAGATATTAAACATATTTTTTACTTGCTCCTTAACCAGGTATTGACCGGCGCGCGAGGGCGCGCGTGATGGACTAGTATATATCACCTCATTCAACCGCTGCACAGGCTCGATCAGAGACCTTACTGTTCATCCTCGCTCGCTCGCGTGTCGACCTCCCATACGACTGATCTGACCGCCACAGAACAGCCATTTTCTGGGGCGGCTCATCGTCACGATGTACGCCATGATGTCGCCTCGTCGTCACTCAAAACACACTTTGTTATTTAATTTTTAAACATAATACAAATGCTCACATACAATTAATCTATATGTGAGACTGATCGACTATTCTAGAGGAGATTGATAATGAAAGTGATAAAAAAAATCAGTACTTCAGAATGTGCGCTCACTGTATATTCAGTTTGCCTAGTTCTTTTGCCTTGTTATACTTTTATTTGGCAAATTTCCTATTAGTATATGCCAGCACCATAACCCGTACTCTACATTGGCCATGGATATTTTACAAAGTAATGGATAGTATAACTTTCTAAAGTACAAGTGGTGAAGAAAGGCGAGACTAAAGATTGACAAGACAAGAAGACGGGACTTCGATGGCTTAATCGCTTATTTCTTGTGGAATATTTGGAGTGAATGCAACAGAAGGACCTTTCACCATTTATCAAAGCAACCTTTGGGCATAGCCTTTTTCAATAAGGAATAATCAGTGTAGCGGTGTGCAGTCGAGCAATGTCTCCAAACAGTTTCTAGTGGGCTTAGTGTTCCTTTTTTTCCCTTTCTTTCTATTCTCTTTCCAGGGTGGTCGGTGGGTACAAAGGTAGTGGCAAGTCATTTGTAAGTGGTGTTGTCTGCTTGGCCAGTTCCTTTTGTTTCCTCTACTAATAAAAATGCGGCCAAGCTTTTGCCGTCCGTTCAAAAATGTATAACTTTCTAAAATGCTTATGATTTACAATTTAGAGATGACTGATGTGCATGCACCGAATAAATTTCCTTACTATATACTCACTCCGTCCCATAACAAGTGTCGTTTTAGCTTTGAGCACAAGAATTAAGGAAAAGTGACAAAAGGTGTGGTGCACAGGAAACAGAAGGATAGAGATAGAGATAGAGCTATATTGGAAAAAGAGAAATGTATATTAAGAAGTGAGAATGACAAATAATTTGGAACAAGTGTAGAATGCTACAATATCCCTTACTTTGGGAGGGGGGTGCGTGTATTTCCTTCCTAAACCAAACTCCAGTATTGATTTTTTTTAACACAATATAGACGCGAACGCTCAAAGAAGCAGACATACTCACCCTTGGCCCATATAAATGTGTGCACGTACATCCTACTGATCTATTCCTATGAGCATATCCGAAAGACTGAGCCGACAGAGCATCTCGCCGTCGATGAACATGTTGCATACCACTAAAATAATAGTCCTCTTAAATCTTGCAATAAATAATCTAGAGAAAATATGAGCAATTATATATATTCATTATACGTGTGTCAATCCATAGAACAAAATTTTTCTTTTCCTTCTTTTATAAGTCTGGTCTCTAGACTGCACCATATACATATGTTTGTATGTGAGAGAAAGGCCTAAATAAAAGTTGAAGTGAAAAATGCTTGTCGAATAATGCGTGACAAGGACACTTTAAGTTGATCTTTTCATAGTCACCAATCTAGAAGCAAGTACATTAGTTCTTTTGAGCTATTTTATATTAAAAAATACCATTAGACATATATTTGGGTTATTTTTTTCATAATAACAGATGTGAGTACTTTAAAAGTATACATTGGTATACCTCTTTTGATTTTTTTTATAGCAACAAATTGTATGTGCAATGTAGAAGAATGAGGAGGTGCTGTTTGTTATTCTTTGTAATGACAAAATATTGGTAATCTATTAGAAACATATTGGATCCAAAGCGTAGAGTTGTGAATTGACTATTTGAACCCAAAAAAATCAATACTAGTACGTGATCAATATTAATTTCCTTTTGCCTGAGAACTTATATTTTTTTTCTAGCACGTCTCATCTGAAAAAATTAATAAAATCTCTGAAAAGAAGCAATAGTTGTAGTAAAAATAAGACAGCATACAATTAGGAAAAAGAAGTACTTGTTCAATATATAAAATTCCATTAGATGTCGCCATAGTCTCCAATATATATGGCAGCCGACCAGTAGAAATATCTATAATAATAAAACAACATTATAAAAAATAGTTATCTATAAAACTACATTATATATGGAAAAGGGTTATATAGTATGAAAGTACTTTCATAATGACGCGACAGCAATTCCAATCTTGAGTTTTCAACAATCTTACATATTTATGCATTGTCGGCGGAGGAGTAACATTACAACAACTAAGTTGACAATGAGCATATGATTACTTTGTCGTGTGTTGTCGAGCCAGGAGTTGATGAGCACGTCCAGAAGGAACCATTCCTTTCCCCATATTCTTATTGCATGAGACCCACCAAGAAGCATATAGCATGCGAAATCAAATAAAAATGCCTATATATAGAGTCTTGATAATGTCTAATAATTTTCTTGTATCATATAGAGAGTCAAATAGGTAGTGTCTTGGTAGACATGGCGCGGGGTTAATAGTGGACGGCAGGCAAAGAA
Source organism: Miscanthus floridulus (assembly GCF_019320115.1). Lineage (NCBI taxonomy): Eukaryota > Viridiplantae > Streptophyta > Magnoliopsida > Poales > Poaceae > Miscanthus > Miscanthus floridulus. The sequence goes on from NC_089584.1 coordinate 2,134,112, forward strand.
TAATTAAATTTCCATGATATAGATAGAATACATGAGACACCAAACTTTAATTTGTATATATCGAGTGAGTTGACCAGTTTTTATTTTTGCATTATTTGCTGCTCATATATATATAGGTCAACAGAAGGATGCATTCCTATCGATAAGTAATTAAAAAGAATGATGCAATAAATTACTCATCATATCCTCAATACCTAAAAGTTTTAAATGATTACTCAAATCCACTCTCCTCTCTTTCTCCCCTATCCACTTTAAAAGGTTTCGGTAATCTGTTAGAGGAAAAGAAGAAAAAACTACACTATCAATAATAAGAAATCTTCTATATAGACTTTAGGAGATGGATAGAGGATAAGTAATCTGTTGTAGATGCTCTTATTTGTCTTGATGTAGAGAAGTCGCTTTATTATCTGAAAATATATATCAACATACACACGAGAGAGAAGTTGATCCATGGACAAACAAACGGCAACTGGACGTACGAGCCATGGGTGTAATTAGCTTAATTAATTGTCAGCTGATATGATGAGTCGTTTGCTGTAGTTGGTGTTGAAGTCCGTACATGCATATATCCGATCCATGGGTTAAAATGACAACAATATAATCGTGCGTGATATATTTGTTTGCATTATATATATTGGTTTAGAAGTTCACTTTATTGATATCGAATCATTGATCGACCACACGGCCTTTTAATTTGTTTGCTGTCAAAAAAAAACTTTTTCTTTATAGAGAGTTAAGTACATGAGTGCCACTTTAATTCATAAACTTTGAAAAATATTTTTTTAGTTCTTGAATTTGTTAAGTGGTGCACCGTAGTGATTGATGTCACGATCCAGAAATGGATCTGCGGCACACTATATATTTAACAAATTTAGAGACACGGTGCATCACTTAACGAGTTTAGAGACCTAGAAATATATTTTCAAAATTTGTTGACCTAAGTAGCACCTTTTGACCAAAGTTTAGATGATGTTCATGCATTTAACACGAAACAAGCACATCAACATATGTTCCATCGCAGCTAGCTAATTAGATGGTCAGCAACACTCCTATAGTGTCACTAGCTAGGTGCGAGGAACATGACATGCATAACCATGCAATGAAGGAAGAGACCACATACGGAGATGCATCGTGCATGCATGCCTCTCCGAACCTAACCAAAATGAACAAACACAACTTTTTTTTGGAGCAAAATGAACAAACACGACTGGATGATGATGACGCGATTGAATGGGCCTCTCCCATCGAGTACTGCCGGCCGGCCCAGCCAGCAACGCAACATCAACGATACCTCACGGGCCTAGACGAAGCGCACGGCTATTCTATCAGCCCAACGAGTGCCTTTAATTGGAGTCGATCTGTTCCATTCCAACCAGAGCAAGGTCCAGATCCGCCACCCCCCCGTTGTGAAATCGGTGCAGGTCTCCGAGTTACACTTTAACCATTTAGGTTATGTTATACCCCTAAAAAAACCATTTATGTTATGGTATATAGGTTACTCTGTTTATGATTTTAATCTTATGAATATTTGATGGTACATTATATGTAATATTTAAAAAATATTAGCTTGATTAAAAATTATAAACTTTGAATCTTGATATAAAGTGGACCAGAGGGAGCGTTTTACATGAATAATGAAAAATGCTTATATTAATTTACATGTTTTTTTCTCTTTATTAGTCTACTAGTCACTGTCTAGTTGTGATGAACTTGTCAACTACTTGTCTCTTTTTTTTTCTCAATCTCTCTCTCTCTCTCTCTCTCTCTCTCTCTCGATATATATATATATATATAACGAATATTCTGCAGCTGGCCATAGAATAACTTATTCTGTGGCCACTTTGAGTTACGATAGTTACTATGCTAATTTACGAGATTACAGTAACTCATAACTAAGTGATTTACTATAACATTATGGTAAATATCATCGTGAGTTGTAGTAACACGAGTATCGTAAATGCATATTCATGTTATCGTAAATTAGTACAAATATTATCATAAATTAAGGTGGCTATAGAATAAGTTATTCTATGGCCGGCTGTAGAATAGCCTTACCCTATATATATATATATATATATATATATATAGGGAGAGGCTATTCAGTAGCCGGCTACAAAATAAGTTATTCTGTAGCCACCTCCATTTACTATAATTTTATATACTAATTTACCATAATGTCAATACATATTTACGATAGTTGGGTTACTATAACACATGGGGATATTTACCATAACGTTATATTAACCACTTAGTAAGAAGTTACTATAATCTCGTAAATTACATAGTAATTATCATAACTCAAAGTGGCTACAGAATAAGTTATTCTGTAGCCAGCTACAAAATAGTCGTTCTATAATAATATATATATATATATATATATATACTATATATATATATATATATATATAATAATATATATATATATATATATATATATATATATAGACACATCTAGGTATTTTGAATATGAATAGTCGAACAAAGCTTTTAGCAATGGCGGCGCCTTTTCTTCCTCCACGTGCAGCAAAGAATCATTTAACTCTTGAAGTGCCGCCTTCCTGATTAATAAGCATCCAACGTTATCGAAAAACAGCAAGGTGTAGGCAATGGAACCTCTCCTTCCTCCGACGCAGGTATGTAATAAGGATACTTCCCAAGTAGCTGTAGCCTGTAGGCTCTACAGTAGTTATATGAAATGTTGCATCAAATGTGCCCCTTTATGATTGACCTGATTTACAATTGCCCCTTCCAAAGAAATTGTACTGAAAAAGGAAAAATGCTTCCAACGTTTCATACTTGGGATTTCTACCTTTCTTGTAGATTTTGTAATATACCAGCATGACTTGTATGCTTGCTGCTTCAGGTTCTTAAATATGTATACATAATTATGACAGAAACAAAGGAATCATAAAATTACTGCAGAATATAGAGTACTACATCTCATATGGGCTGCGTGTTCTGGATTTACCTGTTGGGCTTGATTATTAGAGTTAAATTGCCACCATATGTTATCCTTTCATATAAACTTTTTATTGTAAGAGATATTATTCTTGAGATATACCTATACCGTACCTTTTTTAAATTTTGTGTGCGCTTCATTTTTAGCTAAGAAGAGATGTTAACCTACCAAAGCATATTGGGGTAAACAACCTTGGGACTTCTTTTTCAAGAGAAAGTTTTTTTTTTGAAGTAAGGGCAGGAGCTCTGCCATTCATTAAGGAGATAAAGAGGAGTTATATGTACAGAGTGGCACTAGGGCCAAAAGGGGAAAGCAAACATACAGCCAAACTGTGGAGGCAAACTGTACACAGGGGAACCTTAGCCCGGCCGGCAGTAGAGTCTAATGACTAGGTGTTGTGAAAGCCCTTCTATATTGCACTAGATCATCTTTGGCTCGCCCGGCCACCTGGAGTGCTGTGGAGGAATTATTGTAAAAAATTCGGCGATTACGTTCCTTCCACAAATTCCACATGATATGAATAGCCATTCCATTGAACTCATGTCTCCTCTCTTTCTGGACTGAGGTCATTGTTGATTCCCACCATTCAATTAAGGTGCCCGCCTGGGTTTGAAGGGCTTGCTGGAGGTTGCCGAAGTTTTCCCAAGCTACAACTGTAGACCATACCTCCTGAGCAAAGGGGCAGTTCAGGCAAAGGTGAAGACCTCTCTCAAGCGGGCCATTACAGAGAATGCAGTTATCTTGGTGAGGCCATCCCTTGAGAGCGAGATTGTCTATTGTTAGCAGCTTGTTTTGGACAAGAATCCAAGCGAACACTTTGCACTTGTTCTCCGCTCGTGCACGCCAGATGATTTTGGCCTTGTACCTCCTGTAGGAACCAAAGAATTGAGCGCGATAGGCTGACTTAGTGGTGTATTGCTCGTTGTTGGTCCATTTCCAAGTGATTTGATCTTCTATATCCGGCTGCAGCTGAAAATCCTGGATGCATATCCAGAGTGAGACGAATTCTTGCAAATGAGACAACATAGTGATTTTCCTCCCCAAAGTTTGTATCCAAGCATCTTGTCTTAGCTCTTGATGCACCATTTTGTTTTTCATTCTTACCAGTTCAAAGAGGTGAGGTGCTAAGTTTTGGGCGCCTCGCCATCCAACCAACTATGGTGCCAGAATTTGGTCTTTTTGCCGTTGCCGATGGATATGACAGTAGAGGCATTGAAGTGGAGGCGGTCTATTTCATTACATGGGACGGCAGTGTCCATCCATGGCTTGTCAGCTGCTGTCCATTCATGCCATAACCATCTCAGTCATAGTGCCCTGCTGAACTTAACGAGATCAATCACCCCGAGTCCTCCAAGGTCTTTAGGTTGGCAGACAGTCGGCCAGTTGACCAGGCAATGTCCGCCCGTTGCATTATCATCCCCTTTCTAAAGGAAGGAGCGCCGAATCTTGTCTATCTGCTTTCTTGCCCAGACAACAATGGGAAAGATAGTTAGATGGTAGGTCGGCATAGAGGATAACACCGAGGTAACTAAGGTGAGTCTCCCTGCGCGGTTTAGAAGTCGCCCTTTCCAACCTGGTAGGCGCTACCCGATTTTCTCAATCAGAGGTTGTACATGTATCTTTTGTAGTGCCCTCGTGTGTAGCTGTAGACCAAGGTAGCGGCAAGGGAAGTCTTTACAAGCGCCTGGGAAAGGTACAAGAACATGCTGAAGGTCTATACCTTCACAGCGGATGGGGTGGATGGAGCTCTTGTCAAAATTGGTAACTAGGCCTGTTGCCTTGCCAAAGATTTCTAGGATACTTTTAACCGCCAGTAGATCATCCCAATTCGGGGTGATGAAGATTGCCGCGTCATCCACTTAAAGTGAAGTTCTAAGTTTCGTCGAAGCCAGCGGCAGGGGCGTGAGGACTCCATTAGTAGAAGCCATGTCAAGGATACACTGTAGAGGATCAATGGCTAAAATAAAAAGCAAGGGTGAGAGGGGGTCTCCTTGTCGCACCCCGCATGAAACTATCTCCCAGCTGGCCGTTTATCATGGCTCTTGAGGACGCCATGCCGAAGAGCATTGACATCCATTGTCTCCATCTTTCCCCAAATCCCAAGGCACGAAGGACCTCGAGGAGGTAGCTCCAATTGATAGTGTCGAAGGCCTTTTGGATGTCCAGCTTCATGAAAAGTGTCAGGATTTTTAGTCTTTGCAATCTCTTCACCGTATTTTGTACATAGAGAAAGTTGTCCTGTATGCACCTCCGTTTGATAAATGCACTTTGGCAATTGGAGACAATGTCATCTAGGAGCGATGCCAATCTGTTAGTGAGCAGCTTGGAGAAGATTTTTGCAATGTTGTGAATCAAGCTAATCGGCCTGTAGTCGCTAACTTTGATGGCATCTGGCTTTTTTGGGATGAGAATGATGTTGGCTGAATTTAGGAGGTCTAGGTTCTGGCTATTCATGTTGTATAATTGATTGAAGGCGGCGGTGAGGTCAAAGCGGATAATATCCCAACATTTCTTGAAAAATGCTTTTGTGAACCCATTCGGCCCTAGGTGCTTTGTCGCCCGGCATTGAGTCAATGGTCCATTTGATCTCCTCCTGTGTGAATGGGGTTTCAAGGGCCGACAGGTCATGGTGTTGATAGCCCAAGGAAGTCCAATTGAAGGCGGACAGCCTATTTATGGTCGATCCAAGATGTTGCTTGAAGTGATCCGTGACCTCTTTTCCTTGTCCTCTTGGGTGAAGAGAATTTCATTTCCCCTTTGAAGGCACTGGATGTAGTTTTTCCTCAATCTTGCATTTGCCCTTAGCCGGAAGAATTTAGTATTTGCATCTCCTAAATAGAGGTTGGTTAACCGAGAGCGTTGACGCATTCTCGATTTTTCGATGAGCGCAAGACCAATTGATCTTGTTTTGAGGTGCCTAAGGAGTTTAGTTTCATCTAGGCTGAGAGCTCTGTCTTCCTGAGCCTGTTTCTAGGCGAAGAATTAGCTCTTTGACAATGGCCAATTGCAATGCAGTATCACCAATTTTTGTTCTTTTCCATTGCTTGATGGCTTTGGCGGTGCGGGCCATTTTGATGTGCAGCCGCCTGAGGGGCTAGGATGAGCTGACGGGTTTGTTCCAGGATGTCTGGACAGTTTGATGGAAGCCCTCCATGTTTGTCTAGGAATTTTTGAAACGGAAAAAATTGGACGGAGTTCGATTCAGCTCTCCTTATAGCAGCAAAGGAGTATGGTCAGACATGGTGGACGGCAGGGAGTGAAGATAGCAGGAGGGGAATAACATCTCCCAATCAGGTGTGCAGAAGAATCTATCAATCCTTGTCAAGGTTGGGCTATTTTGACCGTTACTACATGTGAATCTCCTTCCATTTAGCCTTAATTCTGTTAGGTGCAAAGCATCAATCGTTGCTCTGAATGAGCCCATGAGTCTCCTGTTGAGGTTGGAGTTGTTTTTATCCAGTGGCCTGGTAAATGAGGTTGAAATCTCCCACAATGAGCCAACATTCACGGTCGACTGCTGCTAGGTCTTTTAGTTCTTGCAGGAAGAGGAGTTTGTCCGCATCGGATTGTGGTCCGTAGACAATGGTGATCCACTAGGTTGATGCATCAGCCCTCATAGTGACCTTGGCTGTGATTGTGTTCAAGGTGGTTGAGGCGTCTGAGATCAAAAAATAATCCTCTGATGCGGCCAGGAGGATCCCACCCCTTGTTTGCGAGGTCGGTAGGAAGGCAAAGTTATTAAGGAATTTAGGTCCGAGAGTGCGAGCTATCATAGCTTGGTCGATGTTCTATAATTTCATTTCCTGCAGATAGACTATGGTGCACTTTGTTTCACGAACAGTTAAATTCACGGAGTCACGCCTCGCGCCATCATTAAGGCCTCGTACATTCCAGCTCAAGATTTGGCAGCTGCTTTGTGTCATTGTAGAACTAATTCATCCCAAGGTTAATCAGCGAAGGACCAGCTAGGCTGACACAGGGCGTGGGGCGGCGTCATCAGAGAGGCCGCAGGAGGGCAACTAAGGCCTTGATCACCATGTCAAAGAGGGGTCCTTTGAAGAGGCTGAGGTAGTGCTGTAGGTTTTCCTCAGGCGTCATGTTGGCATCTTGGGAAATGCTGAGCTTCTTCATGAGCACCTGGCGTGCCCAGCAGGCAGCGTTGCCACACGGCCAGGCAATGGCCGCCAACTGAGCACTACGCCACGACGGCTTGGGAGGATCCTTCCTTGACTTACAAGTGGCGTATGGGTTGTTGGTTGCCCAACGGGAGCAGGGGTGGGGTCACTGCACGTGTGATGCCCCTGATGAAGGACGAAGTTGGTGAAGTGATCCTCACAGGGCTAGATGGTGGCGAGGTTGCGTCCTCTCCAGTTGGCATTTCAGTAGGATGCTTGAGTAAGATGCTGCGTCGGTGGCTCAGCTACGGCGCGAGGGCACCTAGAATAGACGAACCCTGGGATGAAGCGGCATCGTTCACGTGCCAACTAGTGAGTCAAGCATTACCATCTTCGGTGATTGCGGCGATTGGTGGTGGATGTTGTCATCGCCTCCTTCCTGGCCAGGCGATCTGCAACGCTCGCATGAGATAGGAGACACCGGGCATGCGGGGAGAGTCTTCGGTTCAGAGCGCGCCCTTCTGGAGCCACACGTGCGTGCCAGCGCGCTCCCTGCTTTGGCCGGGACACCCAGCTTCCCAAACTAGGCTCACGCTCCATTGACGCCTTAGGGGGCCTTACCTAGCGTTGAGGCCCTCCCGCTGAAGGGGCCTGTTCTTGGTCAGTCCTCCTGCTAGAGGCATCTGGGGGTGTGGGACTGCTGCTAGGCTCCAGGAATGATGCCATTCGAGTGTTGCAGATGTCCTGGAGCAACGGCCGGTGCACGGTGGAGAAGTCGAGTTTGCTGCCATCATGGAGCCGAGGGCCACCGAGGCGACGACATCGTTGCTGAAGTGCCGGTGAAGTTCCCCATGGCATGAGCTACCATCTCGATGATGGCCATGCCTCGAATTTCGAGTGCACCCGCTCCCTGTGGGGGCGCAAAAGGCTACGCAAGAGTCACAAACTCTAGTTATCGCCCTTATGTTCGTGGTGGCCCCGGCGTTCAGTCGTCGCGGCGGGTGATGGAGGAGTTCTCAAGCAGACGGTTGTGGCGGTCTCGAGGTAACCTCTTGTCAGTCGATGATGCCATATTGCCAGGTGTAGTTGTGCGGGGTAATTCTTCCATCTCTACCTTGAGGGTCCTCCACCGGGTCCAAGTGCACCAATACCTTGAAGGTCAGGTCTTGGCGGCCATGGGCAGGTGGGGGAGCATCTCCGTCGTGGAATTTAGCCATCCTGCCACAAAGGGTCAGCCATGTTACCTTAGGGATGTCAGAGGGATTATGCGTCCAAGCCCATAGGAAGAGGCCTCTGGTATCCTTTCTGTCCAGCAATATCTTGTCGACGTAGTCCAGCTTCGCAGGCACGCGCCATTGCCCTTTGGCGATGCTCTCATTCTAGGCGTGTAGAGGGATTCCCTCTAGGCAGAGTCAGACGTGGTGACTGAAGGCCATAGAGGTCCCCATAGGTAAGCAGCCACCACGGCTTGATGAGGATTTCTAGGTTGCCGTGGGGGAGCCAGTCTTGGTTCACAGCTTCATCACGTTGATGATGGTGAGTGAAATCGATGAAGAAGTCCTCTGAGAAGTGCTTGACGACGAAAACGTCATTCGGGCAGCACTCCGAGCCTGGAGCAGATAGTCCTCTTGATCGCCTCAGGCTCAACTCCCGATCGGGTCCAGCCAATCCAGGTGACCACAGCATGGGAGGACAAATGTTCTAGTTCTGCTTCCATGTCGCGAGTGGAGGAGGCCACCGCCGAAGTCTCCTCCAGATGAGCAGCGGCATCTCCAGGTCATGCCATCTTAGGGCAGGGAGAGAGGGGGGAAGTCAGTGGAGGCTGGGCGGTGGAGGCAGGGGCGCAGAGGGATGTGGGGTGGTGAGCTTCTGGGGCTTCTTGCAGTGACAGGCTTTTATGCCCCCAGCCCTTGCAGAGGAGGCATCTCACAGGATCCCTACAGTCAGAGGCAGCGCTGGCCGTAAGCAAGACAACGGTAGCATTTACCTTGCATGTGTTCGTGTAGGCTCCCATTAATGCAAAAGCTAGGATGAAGCGACCCTGGTGGATGAGGAGCTGTAAAGCTTGGTCGACTTGAATTCGGAGCTGCGCCACCAGTACTTTCGCTGCACCAGGAGTCCACTCCTCTTCCTCTGGTTCTGATGGCTCAACAGCAATGGCACTTGAATGTGCGGCAGGAGCAGGTAGAGTTGACAGCAGCAGCATCCAGCTTGCATCCCCCACGGTTAGGAACTCTAATGTAGGATTTTGCCGGTGTAGTGCCGGAGGGGGAGTGAATTTTGTTGGTGAGGAAGCAGACAGTGCAAGCGAAGCGGACGTGCTTGGAAGGGGCATCGGGAGCTGGGGCGCAGGTACCCGACCAGGCGGCCTGACCACAATGGACTTTAGACGGGGCCGGCCAGTGGCCGTCGCAGGCGCCTCAGCTGCCGAGGCGATGGGCGTGTGGATCTGAGTCAGGGACTTGGGAGAGGCCATGGGAGGGAGTCTCAGCTGGGATCTGGTGACCGGCGCGAGGGGAGCTGGAACGTACCAGAGTTGCAGGGGGGAAGGGGTTAACGACAGCGGATCTAGGGGCGGCCGCCGTGCGGGCGGCGCGAGGGGCTGGGGTTGGGGCGGGTGGTGGAGGTAAGGCGGATCGCAGGGTAGTAATGTGTTTCAAGAGAAAGTGAGTTGTGCCATTTATTTTATATTGTAAGTTTTTTACAAGATATTTGGAGGATGACATTCCTAAGGAAAGGAAATACGTGGGTGCTTTTGGAACAAAAGAAAGGAGATTTCCATTCCGGAGGAAAGGAAGCGAGCGATCAGAACCAATGCAAATCTGGTTGGCTCATGACGGCTGCATGCGCTCTTCTCGCCTTGGATAGAGAGAGAGAGCTAAGAATGTCCAGGAGAGAGAATGGATGCAGTTAATGAATGACAGAATATCTATTTTAGTCCCTCAACTATTACTCAAGGCTCGGTTTGGTTTCTAAATTTTCAAAACGATCGTTTTAGTCCTCAAACTCTACTTTTAGGCTCAATTTCATCATATAATTGTGAAGATGATCGTTTTAGTCCTCAAACTTTGTATTTTTGGCTCAATTTTATTTATAAATTATCAAAGTGTATTTTGTTCTTAAAACTTTTATTTTCAACTCAGTTTTGTCTATGTTCTATGTGGAACACTGCACTGTTGCACCTGATTAGCTCCAACACCACCAGCGATTGAAGATAGAAAAATAATATTCATCCAAAAACTATTTTGTGGCCATTAATAATTCCAAGCTGTTATTTTTAGTGTTACCTTATAATGGACCATACATACATATATATATATATATATATGATATTTGTGAGAGCAATTATAGTTGCATCAAACATTACTTATTCTTTAAGAACACATGGATATATTGAAACAATAGCAAATCTATAATTTTGGTAATTTATGGATGAAATTATGCCTAAAATATAAAGCTTTTTAATAGACAAAATTGAGTTGAAAATAAAAGTTAAATGCACTTTGATAGTTTATGGATGAAATTGAGCCCAAAATACAAAATTTGAGTATTGAAACGATCCATCTTCGTAGTTGTAGGATGAAATTGTACTGTAGCTTCATGAATTAGTGCACCTTTTTAAAGCTATCATCATATTATGCGTTTTGCAAGGAATTGTCAATTCAATTACCGGAAAAAAGCCCACTTTTTAGCTGGGATTTATATTTGTGTTATTCCTTTATAATTGGTCCTCGATCGGTTTGGTCAGGAGCTGCTGCCATCTTCTAAAACACGAGAATAGGAAAAACACAGGATTAAAGTTGCATGCCACTTGCAATTCTTCAGGAATTGGAAACACATGAAATCTCTAACGAAGCATTTAGGTACAGCACACGAGAAACACAGGAATTAGAAGAGAGATAGACACATAGGAAAGTTTCCAATAGGTTGTTGGCCTCAGGTTAGATTTTCTCTAAATTTTCTCTAGATTCGGTCATTCCATAGGAATTTTGTAGGAGTTCAAGATAACCAATCCTGTGTTCCACAGGCCCTGTTCGCTTAAACTTATCAGTCATGGTACAGTATTTTTCTCTCACAATGAAACAACATTAGCCGGCTTATCAGCTGAAAAAAAAACACTAGCCGAACAGCCCCATTATTCCTCCATGAATCGGGCCTTGTTTAGTTGGGTGAAATTTGGGAATTTGGCTACTGTAGCACTTTCGTTTTTATTTGGCAATTAGTATTCAATCATGGACTAATTAGGCTCAAAACATTAGTCTCGCGATTTCCAACCAAACTGTGCAATTAATTTTTTTTTCATCTACATTTAATGTCCCATGCACATATCGCAAGATTCGATGTGATGGCTACTGTAGCACTTTTTGGAAAAACTTTTTGGAACTAAACGTGGCCTCATTTGTTCCAAAGGGGGGCCTAGCTGGGATAAATATTTGTGCTATTGGCCCTGTTCGCTTAGCTGAAAAGCCAGGTTGAAAAATATTATTGTCTGATTTGTTGTGAGAGAAAACACCGTAAAAAAAAATACTGCTCATAACATGGTTGCTTTAACTGTGCTCGATCAGTTTACTGTTGTCATCTTCCAGTACACGTTACCAAGCGTCCAAGCTAAGCTTCGTAATGCATGTGAGAATGAGATGGTACCCGCCGGACAGCTCCAGAGTCACTGGAAAAAAAAATCCGAATTGTCACCGGTAACCGGATCCCGTCGCGATCGCATCTGTCACGTCCGGCTTCGGCAGCGGAGCACATTCCGATCCACAGGGCTGGCTGTCCAATTGCAAGATGCGATCCACCTACAATTCCAGGGGTGTTTAAATCCATGAGAAAAAAGCGAAGCGAGGTCGAGAGCCCCGGCGTGGTTTTTTTAAATAATATGTTTTTAATGATTAATTGCTAGTGTAAGAATTGTGGATAGTCTATCGGCGTCCCAGCAACCGATAGGCCCTTCTGTAACCGGGTGGATAGAACTGTACCGTGACTGCTCTTGTGTGGACACTGCACCGTGGCTGTTATCGGGGTGATTAGCATATCGGCTCTCCACTGGCCGACAGGCACTAAAACATAACCCGGGGCATCACATGCATGCGGATGTACCTCCATCGATGATGATCGACCATACCGTGTCATGAAAAGATGGCCATGATGCACAGTAGAACCATATTTTTGTCTTCAATATGTTACTGCTCCCTCCGTAATTTTTTATTCATCGTTCACGTTACTGATTAATCAAACATCAAACGTACTCAACTTTTACTAAATATAAAATAAAAATATTAATATTTATAATATATAATTAGTATTATTGATAGATCTTTAAATCTATTTTTATAATAAATTTATTTAGAAATACAAATGTTACTAATAATTTCTATAAATCTAGTCACGGTTAAAAAAGTTTGACCCGTATACATCCACACTTAACAAGGGATAGAAAGATTTAAGTTTATGACAATTTCAAGCCTATCAGACCCCAGGTTGAACTGGGGTGAGTGATGGGACATGCTGCCATCATCACCCACGTTTTAGGAAAAATTAGTTAAAGATCACGACATTTGGAAAATATCATCGAAAGACGTCCGTCACATGAAATACCATAGAAAGAAAGAATGAACCGTTACCTTGAAATAGCATTATGTCACGGTGTCTGTTGTTGCCGTGAATCCCTCCGATGAGACACCTTTCTTCCTCAATCCACTGGCCTAGTTGTGCATGGTGGCATGCTCTAGATCACCTACGACGGGCTGCCTGTGCCTGGTCCAACCACAACACCCGCTCCTGCCGCGCTCATCATGTCCGCAACATGCGCCACGCTTGGCCTGCCGCGCTGCCAGCCACCGCACCTGTGAGTCATCCAAAAGTCGCGCCCTCGCTCTGTCTCTGCGGAACGCCATGGCCATGGATGCCAAGCTCGGAGCCGTCGATCTGTTCTCGCCACCACCATTCCCCACCGTACGCACCACCACTGCTGAGCCATGTGCCCCACCATCTCCGCCAGCATGTTCTCACCCCTACGCACGCCAGCAAACTACTTCGGGCCAGAGCCACGGCATGTCGCCAAAACTGTTGCTTGCGCCGCCATGACCGGCTCTCGGTCTGCCATCGTTGTTCTTGTGGGTGGAGACCACCAGCACCTCGCCCAAGCGTACCACCACGTCCGTGTCCGTCCGAACTTCTTCCGACCACGGCTCACCTGAATAGGGCAAATCTGCGTTAGGACGCTGCATCCCGCCGCCGCCAATGCGCCATTCCTACTGCTTGCCATGGCCGCGGCGCGAGGAACTCTTGCAGAAAGCTCCAACCGGGCCGCTCCACCAAGCCAACTACACCGCCGCGTCCGCCACCACCGCGCGCGCCTCCTTGGCTAAAACTCCGGCGGCAGCCCTACTTTGCCGGGCGCCTCCGCCCTGCTCGACGCCGGTCGTCGACGCTTACTGCATGGTGAGCCGCCCCATCCGATCCTACTCAACCCCGCACAAGCTGTGCCCAGAATAGCCCCTCTAGCTCCCCCACACAACTGACGTGTACCCGTGCCCATCTTGTAGGCACCGGGTTCGCCATTGCCGCATGCCGCCGCCGTCGCCCCTGCTGCATGTCGCACGGGCACGGCACCATGCCGCTATGAGCCATATCCGGCCGCGCCGCTGACATTGATAGGTGCGACTGGTACAGTCACCGCCGTCGTGCCCTCCCCAGGGAGAATTGGGCTATGCGCGTACGCCGACGCGTGTGCTCTGTTTCTCTGAAATGGGGAAGAAAGGTGCCTTGACAGAGGGATTCACGGCAATAGATGCCACCGTGACGGAATGCTATTTGAAGGTAACAGTCCATTCTTTTGGTTGTATTTTACGTGACGAACGTCTTTCAATGGTATTTTTCGAATGTTGTGATCTTTCGATGCTACGAAACCAGTTTTCCCTAGAGTTAACCAACCTCATCAAACAATAAATGAATCGGCTTCTCACATCACCTAAGACTAGGCACTGTGTGCTCGGATGTTGAAAAAGTATTCTCATGCCATCTCTACCGATGTTGAGACTTTGCTTCTGCATACAATGTTCATTCATAAATATAAATATAAATATAAATATAAATATAAATATGGTTCTAAGACTCTACTGCATAAGTGTTAAATAATATAAATATGCCTACCTAGAACTCGGTGTCATCCCTAGGAAGCGGCTCGTGTCCGCCCTGGGAAATGAAGAGGCCATCATAGACCAGCCCAGCGAGAAGGCCACCGATAAGAGGCCCGACCCAGTAGACCCAGTGGTCGGCCCAGACCCCCTCCACGAGCGCGGGGCCGAAGGAGCGCGCGGGGTTCATGGACGCGCCGGAGAAGGGCCCGCCGGCGAGCACGTTGGCGCCGACGACCAGCCCCACCAGGAGCGGGCCCATGCCCCTGACGGCCCGGCGCGGGTCGACGACGGTGGCGTAGACCGTGAAGAGCAGCGAGAAGGTGAGCACGGCCTCGATGAGCACGCCCCGGAGCGCGCCGACGCCGGCGCCCAGCGCGTGCACGGGCACGGGCGCGCCGTCGGTGAGGAAGGCGAGGAGGAGGCAGGCGAGCGCGGAGCCGAGCAGCTGGGCGGCCACGTAGAGCGCGGAGCGGAACAGCGTGATTCGGCCCGTGGCGGCGAGGCCGAGCGTCACGGCCGGGTTGATGTGGCCGCCGGAGACGTGCAGCCCCGCGGACACCATGACGGCCACCGCCAGCGTGTGCGCCAGCGCCACCGCCGTCAGGCTCACCACCGTGTCCCCACCGCCGCCGGCCAGCTTCCCTTCATGCATGCATGGTTGCACATGGTCGAGCTCTCTTCTTAGACTAGCTAGAGGGGAACAAATAATATGCCTCGTACCTGTTGCCATGGCGGAGCAGACGCCGGCGAAGACGAAGAGGAAGGTGAGGATGAGCTCGGCGAGGACGGCGCGGACGCAGCCGGCGTCGGAGGCCTCGCGGTGGTGACCAAGAGCGAACTTTGCCATGGCGGGCGCGGGATGGCTAGCTAGCTAGTGCTGAAGTGCTGATCCGATATGGATGGAGATGGAGGAAGTTTGTTGGATCTTGGTGAGTGCTGAGTGCTGACGGCTGACGATATATGGGGAGACGGATCGGAGACAGATGCATCCATCCGCAAGCGTCGTAGCAGCCTAGTAAAGCGCGCGAGACTGTTTTGTTTTTGGAATAGCTGAAACTAACACGCGGTTAGTTAACTTATGGTATGCATGCATGTATATACTCCTATCTTTCAGCTGCCCTGCCTGGTTATATATATTATGGCCACTGATTTTTTTATATCATCTTCAAGCTTCAGCATGGGCAGGGAAATAGGAGTATAATCTTTTTTTATAAGGAGTATAATCTTATCACACTCTATATAAATATATATTTTATTATTGTTTTGTACCAATCGATCGACTCCATTGAATTGTACAGTGCGTGACAAGGACACAAGGAGCTGCTGAATTTGTTAGTCAGACTGGCAAAGGTGTGATGATGCAGTGTCATGCATGGCGCGCGATCAATGCATGATGCTGAACAGGGAGGGAGTAACTATATATATACTGTATATATATGGGGAATAATAAAGCATGTAGAGTAAGTACTATTACTAGTAGCTGTATATAGACCTGGTTTAGGCGTAAAGTTTTGAGGTGTCACGTGGAGTGTCGCATGGGGTGTTTGAATACTAATAAAAAAACAAATTACAGAATTCGTTAGTAATCTATGAGACGAATTTATTAAGCCTAGTTAATCCGTTATTAGCACATGTGGTACTGTAGCACTACATTGTCAAATCATAGACTAATTAGGTTTAAACGATTCATCTCACAAATTAGTCGTAAACTATGTAATTAATTATTTTTTAATCTATATTTAATGCTCTATACACGTGTCCAACATTCGATGGAGATAGGGAGTAAATTTTAGGGAGAAGAACTAAACAAGGCCATGGTATAGCTGCTTGCAGTAGTTTGGGTTGTCATCATATCGCCTAAGCAAGCAAAATAAAATTGCAGAAAGCGACGGATGCAGCGCAGCATTGGCAATGGCAGACAGAGGAGCTAGCGGTGGAGGTGGAGTTCCGAGGGCCTCTTCTCCTTCAGCGGCGGCATGATTGGATTCCCGAATCCGTCGCCCACCACTCACCGATGCATGCAATGCCACCGTCGAGTCGCGTCGCCTTCTCGTCTCCTCCCCTACCTTATACCTTATAGCTTGTCAAAGAAAGGCAGCAGTGCCAGAGATCCTAGCTTCTGACTGGCATCCACTCCTTCCTGTTGTTACCGTCGGCGTCCACAAATCTGGATAGTTATAGTTATTACGTACGTCGTTAATCTCAGCTAGAAGACTAGTACTACAAACTAAAGGCACGAATTTTGGCTGACAAGTAAAAGGAGTAAATAACAATTAACATCAGCACAAGTATATATACAACATATATGCCGGATCGTCGTCGTCAGCATGATACATTTGGATTCTGGAATCCACTTTGAGATACTGCAGCCATGACACCGGACAGAAAGGCTCACCTGCTTGTCCATAGCATCTGGACTCAGAATTTGGCCACAAACAAAGCTGCTTTTATTTCTTTCTATCGTGCACGCTTTAGTTGACCTCGCCAACCATTGTGCAACACGCACACAGACAGAGAGTAGGAACTGACTGAAATATTTGGAAAGAGAGAAGTAGAAGAATTTTCAACAATGAAGCAGACACGACGCTACAGGTGGCTGCAATAATCAAAGAAGACATACAGCACAGAAAGAGATCTTTCACTTATGTTTAGCCGCTGCCTCCCCCTAGATTGTTGGCTGTTTTGTGTGGCTTTGTTTCCCCTCCCTATTTGTTTTGGGCGGCCTATCTCTGTTGCCTGTATATAAACTCTCTTTCCCTCTTACTTAATTGCGTTCAAAAAAAAAAGAGAGAGAACTGACTGAAATCATTGGTGCAGAAAGGGATGTCTACAACTCCAAGCAGTACCAGGTAGTAGGCCAGTGGTTTCCTCCTCTATCGTTATCACCATTCACCAGCAAAGCAGGGCAATCACAGACTAGGAATATAGGATAGGACGGTCTAAGAGTGATGTGATGCACACTTCCACCCAAACATATGTTTTTTTTTCTCTTTTTTGGAATAAAGCAACAGATGAACTACACCCTTCATGGACATATATGTATATTCTTCCAAGGTAGTCGGACCAAGGAGACAAATTGAGATACATGATGAAAAGTGCAAAGAAAGCACTAGAGTAGATAGATAAGAGGAACTCAGGTCACCAGCAGAGATAGACACTGCCTGTGAGTTGACAGCACATGGAATGGGCCATATGAAAAACAAACCAACAGTCTAACACCAACTACAGGGAATCCACTACCATTGGCACGCTCGTACAATATACTCCCCCCGTCCTCCTTTTTGTTATGAATCTGGATAAACATTTATCTAAATTCTTAGCAAAAACAACGCTCTGAATCTAGATAAACATTTGTCTAAATTCATAGCAAAATCGACACTCTTTTTGGACAGAGTACACAACAGCATCCAACCACAAAACACATGGCTCAAGTCGGTGATCCAAAACAGTAGATACACCATAACACCGGACCTAAGGGCATACCGTTAATAACAAAGGTTAACACTGACTACAGTGTTTTTTTATGCAACAAGCCTACAACATGACCACAGCTACAGACCTCACTCCGTGTGCGTCTCTGTGGGCAAGGGGATCGACGAGCAGCGATAGTAGTATCCACTTTTGTCAAACTTGAACCTCTGAGAAAGGTGGACCTCATGAATGGGATATTCACCCCACTCCTCTTTCCCAAATTTCCTGAAGATATCCCGGGCATCAAAAGAATCCTTCCACTGGTTTCGTTTATTTGTACTGTCATAACAAGGCAGACACAATATAAGCGAACAATACAGCATCACCAACGGTCCAAAATGCAGCAGAAAGGGTTATAGCTTGCACCTCTTCCTATGCCGCACGTTCATCATGGTCGCGTGCAACTGCAGTGGCAAAAGAGCAACACAATTATAGCAGAATAACAAAAAAGTTATGTATGCTGTATTCAATTTAACTACGAGTCCGTTATGCAAATACAGGCACAACAAAATTGCAGTGTGTTTTGACAGGCAATGTTACTGCCCTTAAATTTTTATAACTGACAATCTCTTAGGGGAAAAGAAGTTATATATGCTAGCACCAGAAATGAGAAGGCTAAAGAACAAAATGAAGGTCTTTAACCATTTAATTAGTAATTACACACCTTCAGTTCTCTCACGTCACTTTGAAAAACTAGGCCTGACTTGGCAAAGGCGTCAGTTATGACTTCTGATAAAGTGCAAGTAGGTCAAGTGAAACATATGCATAATATGTTATCGCACTAATAAACCAATACTGATAGCCACCGTGTAAGGGTGGGGGCAAGGGTTCGGGGGTTTTCTCGGCCGGGTGAGAAGGTCCTTCTTATTTGAAATGCTGCGGGGACAGTCTTAACCCGCCCGGTCGAGTTTTTTTTTTTATAGTGACATGTATTGTACAAATAAATACACAGATCACTTCCTAGAAAAAAAATCCAAAGGATTAACAATAAGTAGACACACTATTTAAAAAATATCACTTCATCAAAGTTCAAAAGGATACTGCAAGCACGTGCTAGGCGCCCTTCGCCACCAACTTCCAGCACTGGAGCGTATACCACCCGAGCCTTAGCTGGAGAGCCTTTCATGCATGTCTGAATTTCATTGAAACTTGAAGGGTCACAAAAGATGTGTTTAAACCAATAAAAGTATTTTGAAATTACAGGCAAATATAGTATTGCTTAGACATCAGATTCCCCCTTCGGAAACCAAAAGAGAATACTGTGGACTGTCGAAAATTGTTCAGAAATGAATATGCTGCTTTTTGGTTCAGATTCTCAACCCAATGTTTTTCTTCCAGTTACTAGTCAATAAATAAGCTCTCAGTACGGATAACCTAGATACTCAAGAAAGACATATTTTCAGATCCAAAGGAAACTCACCAGACCTCTAAGCTGTATGGAGATAGGTCGATTTTCCAAAGCTTCATTTACTTGGGTAGATACTGACTGCATCCAAGAAGCAGTGCATTAAGTTGCTTATTACTGTTACATCGGCTATACATTCCTTAGTAGTTAGCACAGTCAATCATCACAATACCTGGAGCACATCCGAGGCCTTAGCTATACGATCCTTGTTCCACAACTTCAACATAAGAACCGTCAGGTGAAATGTTTTGGGTTTGATAAATATTGACTTGTCAATGCCAAAATCTACAGGTGACAAATAAGAATTCACTCAAATCCTGAAGGGAACAAGACATTTTAATTTGGAAATTCATAGAACAACAGAAGTGATATTTCAAATCCTAATCACAAGGAAAACTTTCTAGAGATTTTGTTTGAGATGGTGCTTTGCAATTTCTTTGGACATTCCAACCAAGCTATAGAACAAGTTTCAAACATGTTCTTTTTAGGTTGAGTCTTAGAGACAAGGAATTTTATATAACTACACCGAAGTTCCATAAGCAAATTGATGGTATTAACTCTAGGAATAACTCCAGCAAGGAATGCAAGGCACTTATACAAACTAGCAAAGCTTTCAAACCTGATTGGGAGCCTTTGCTACCCATTTTTGCTTCAGCAGACTCTTCTTCTTGAACTTGCAGCTTGATGGAAATACTTGAGCCATCCGCTTGCTTGTGGTCATCATCCATTTCATCAATAGAACCTTCACTTCGGCTCTCATCTTTGTCACTGTCTTCTTCCCCAAGGATCGAACTCTGGAAGTGGTTCAGTTTGTCGACAAGATCTTGGTGGAGAGCCAATGGAAGTGATATGAAATGAGAGTAGTCGAGCTGTCGACTTTGAACAGCCTGAAAAACAGGGTAAGGACAGACTAACTATTATGATCCAGTGAATAACAAAACCGGGAAAATGAGAAAACAAGCAGCGGAGATCTGCAGTGAATAAATGTTTTTGAGCTGCAGAATGGCAACAAAGAATTCAGATACCTCCAAGAGAAGGAAGTATCTTTTGACAACCGTGTGCATATAAATGAGCATGAAACTATAATAAATACTCCCTCTGTCCCAAAAAGAATGCAATTCTAGGCATGAGTCTGGACAAATCCTTGTCCAAATTCATGCCTAGAATTGCATTATTTTTTAGACGGAGGGAATAAGAGCTAGTGCACAGTACGCAGCAGTATTCACTTTCTATGTGATGCATTTGATAATTAGCACTAACAATTCTGCAGCACATGTTGGGAGCTATGTTGATCTCTCATGTAATTTTTGATATGTTATGGAGGTAGCATTAGCATTAAGCTTGTATATTTAATGATGGATGGTATAAATAAGAAGAGTTGTCAATCTCATGAAATTTGTATGTAAAAACAAACATAGCAAATTACTAATTCTCCACATCATCATAACAACGGTAAATTAAAATGTAGAATGATTCAGTAAACGATCTAAGCATGTGCCAATCATCTATTGGAGAAGTACATTGTCTATCTACCTCTTCAAGAGCATTTGCAATCATCTGTGATGCTTTTCTAATACTTTCAGCACTTTTACCTTCAAGGACTGAAAAATATTACATAGTTAGCTCTTAAACTAACTTGAAGCTTATCACATCAAGCATGATTTCAAGAAGCATGAGTGTATCTGTACCAACTGAAGTCCCCTCCCTTGATGATGGGAAGATAATTTTAACTCCAGTATCCTCTTCAATCTTCTTCTGCGTAGACCCACTACATTCCAAGGAATACAAATTATGATCAGAGATACAGTCCAAGTGTTATCCCCAACAAACATTGGTACACAAGTGAAACATATCAAGAGAAGAGATCACTACCCCTTTCCTTTCACAAAGCGTATCAGAGGAGCATCTACCTGAAACAGAACGACTGGATCTATTAACATTTCTCAAACACTGTAAGTGTAAAGATAACTCACATGTTAAGTGGGTAGATATAAAACTAAAAGTGGTTATTGAAAAAAAAAATCAGATTACTTAGACGCGTGTGAATGGTATACCTCAATAGAGGAGGAATATGTCCCAGAGACATTGGACCCAGCTAGATCCTTATTGAAGCCAGATACCTCCGCATTGTCTTCTATAACTACTTTAGTTGAACTGTATTCAAAACTTAAATTATTTTTTGACGATGAAGCTTCGTTGGTGGTAACTTCGACAAAAACATTGGTTGTTCCATCTGATGCCAAATTCTCACTAGAAGCTATGCAATCCTCTATAATTTTATTGCTTCCAGAATTTGATGTCTCAGTAGTCTCATCTGCATTGTGTGTCATTATCAGAAAGCTCAGAAATGGCAGTAGTGCGCCACACACACTAGAAGGAACAAAAGAAAGAGAAGAAATTAAAAAGGGGCAGTAAAGGAACAATTTAACACTTAATATAGATGTTGAAACAATCATGTTAGAAAAGGGTAAGTATCTCCATAGCATATAGGCGAAAGATCAGAATTAGGACACGGCAAGGTTGAAATGTATTATGTTTTGGGAATTCTGTTCCAAGGAAAGCTGAATACTTGAATGCATTGTGAATAATGATGATATTGTGTCAAGGTGCAACAAGAATGCAGGATGCGAATGGGGCGCACGCACAAACCTTTCTGGGGAACTGCTTCTGTTGAAACCGGCCTCCATCTCTGCACAGGAGACTTTCTTTTATTGTGCTTTGCCACACTGCTTGATCCTTGTGCCCCTTCCATCACAAATGAGGCCAACTTATCTCGACAAACTGGTCCCTGCAATGACCAAGGCACTAATTTAGAGAGACATCACACTGTGTGACAGAATTCTGAAGCATAACACGATGAAAAGGTGAGACGGTGAAGAATTCACTGCAAAGCTAGGATATTTTCAGGTCTGCAAGGTTGCTGAGTAAATAGGCACTTCTAATTCTGATACTTAAACTGCCATACCCAACAAATTCAGGGTCATTCTGGCAACAGTGACCGTGAATTGCGAAATTGTCACCACGATTCCTATTTCCTAGTGTTTGCATTCCACTTAAACCATCACTGTCTGCTCCGAGTTACTAACAAATCGCTGGGACCTAAAGTGTGGCTAGTACAAATCCGGTACAAAAATTAACAGGCGAACCTTGTGCGTATCATGGAGAAAAGAAATTGGGAGCAGAGCAGTTAACCTGGTGGAAGTAACGAATTGGTGAACCGGCGGCGCATGGAATCGCAGGCCGAGTGAGCCGACTAGCCCTAACGGAAACAAACAAGGAAAAGGAGGAATTAAACTGATGAGATCCTAACCGGAGGATGCGTTAGTACGAGGAGAAGAACTGGACGAGGAGAGGATTCGTTATTACGAGGATGCGCCGGGTAGGAAGGTACGGGGGAGCGGTGAATCGGGACGCACCTTGCGAGGAGTGACCTGCAGACGAACATGGGCGGCCTCGAGCCGTGCGAAGATTTTGGCGACCTCGTTTACCGACGGCCCGGCGGACACGCGGCTGGATCGGGCGCGGCGGCGAGTGGACGTGCGGCTGCTCCCGTTAAACCACGCCGTTCACAAAAAAAAAAAAAGAGGAAGCACGCCGGCCGGCCGCCATCTTCGTTCTAATATTGTGGAGAGAAGAAAAAAATAAGGAGATGGAGCTACTCCAGCTGCTAGTGGATTGGTAGCTGCCGCATGCATGCATACATACCGTGGGCGGTCATGGCGGCTCCGACGCCGATGAAGACGAAGAGGAAGGTGAGGACAAGCTCGCCGAGGACGTCCCTGAAGAAGTCCGCGGCTCCGACGCCTCGCCTCGGTGCCCCAGCGTCAGCTTCCCCATCTCTAGCTATCTATCTATCTATCTGCTGCTTATTATTATCGATCGATCGATTCGATCCAGAGTAATATAGATCGATCACACTACGCAATGCAAAATAAAGGTGATGGATATATATATGGCACAACGCAAAAGCTACTGAAAGGAACTGAGCAATAAGCAGCTCTCTTTTAATTTGGCGCGTAATATATGTACTGTGCGGCTGTGCGTGTTAGAAAGCAAGCAAGCTATATATATATATATATTAGCAGATCGATTATATATAAATATCATATCACAATCACAAAAATGCAACAAGTCAAAAAACATCGAGCCGTACTTACTGCTTCCTGTTGAATTATATATTGCATCCAACGCTAAGCCTGTTGATTTATTTATTTATATATATATGGTTGGCAAGCAAGCAATGCAAGGCTAGGCTAGCTGCACGTACGGTAAATAAATGAAAATTACACCTCGATCGCTTAATAATTCGCCCGCTGTGACTGAGATGTAACTTGTGCAGCAGTACGCACGGCGCCCAGCATGTGTGCGCAGCACTAGTAAACATTACTGCCTACCTTAGACCCCAGCCCGGCCCGGTTTTACCTTTTGCAAACTAGTGTCAAGCACACATCTCTTTTCCATGCATTGCATCACATTGCATTGTTTGGAACCGATCCGGCCGAGCAACCCAGATCCGTTATGTATATCTGCATGTATTGTTGAGTTGCATTGGGTATATAGAGGAACAAACACTTTTGCCTTTTGGGGGGCCACGCCATGTTGGTCTCCAATCCGGTCCACTATAGTCGCTACCAGTCAACAGTGTGTCACTACTACATAATCGATTTGTAGCAACATGTCTTTTTTTTGTAGGGGGGCGGCTCTATCAACAGCCGCCCCTACAGTGGTCGTGCCCGGGACCGGCTGGGCCAGCCGCCCCTACAAATCGGCGGAATTTGTAGGAACGGCTGGTGAATGAGCTGCCCCTACAAAGCCCTAGTACAAAGGCCCGTCGTCCCCCTTCTTCCTCCCCGGGCTAGTTACTGTAGCCCAAGAGAGGAAGGAAGGGGGCCTTGGGCACCTCCCAAAAATTGCTCTTTCAAATGGGGAGGTTTTGATCTTTTTTGTGGAGAGGTCGTAGAAGGTAAGAAAATATTATTCCAAATATTTTTTGAAAGTTTTAATGGTTGGTTAGTGAGTAATTAGGGTTTTGTTTTTCTCTCTCTATGGTGCTTGAGCCATTTATGAAGCAAATTATACCAATGTTTTGAAGGTTCTACGGTAAATTAGTTAGTGGAATAAGATTACACCCTTATTTAGTGGGTCTTGCTTGATTTTAGTGGTTTATTAGTTAGTTTAATGGATGTGTCATGTAGATCTAGATCTAGAGCTAGGGTTTGATTTTTTTATTATTAATTATATTTTTGCATGAAGGATAGTGTGTAAAATATTAATTGTTCCTAATTATTGTCTTTGAAATTGTTTGTTATTGTAACCAAGATATTAAATTGGAGAATTAAATATCTATATTTTTAATTAGGTCATTAATTGTTCTCTAGAATGGTTTTTTAGAAACTACTAGTTATATATCTGTGAATAATTAGTCCTTTATTTTTTTCTTTGATAGCTGTCGTATAAGATGGAGTACAGGCAGTCTTGGATGTATGGTGCATTAAGGTACAAGCCAGGTTTCCGTGAGGAAGTGAATAAATTTTTTGAAGCCGCAGAGAACCATGCAAAGACGTTGAAAGAGAATAAAGATTTAATAATTTGTCCGTGTAGAGATTGCAAGAATTATAAAGCATTCAAAGATGTGATGATCATCAGATCACACTTGATTATGCGAGGATTTGTTAAGGACTACACAGTGTGGATTCATCATGGTGAAATGGTTGCTGATGACGTTGATCCATAAGAAGATGACGCCGAAACCCTAGGTTACCTGGACCAATATGTAGCAGAGCTTAGTGCACAAATGGCTAATGATTACCTTGAGCAAGGTGGTGATGCTGGTGGTTGGGATGGTAACACCGAAGGTGGTGCCAATAATGATGACGGAGCACGTGTCGGTGATGAAGATGATGATGATAATTTAGAGGACATGCTTCGGTCCATTGGACCAGAGATTTTACTAAAGAGCCAAAATTTGGAAAGGGTAAAAATAGCATCAAAAGAGACTGTGTATGGTGTTGAAAAGGGTTGTCCGAAACACTGGACAATGCTACAATTTGTGCTTGAGCTATTCATCCTAAAGGCTAAGTATGGCTAGTCAGACTGTAGTTTCAATGATCTATTGTGTCCCCTGTCATAGTTGCTGCCATAACCAAACTCAGTTCCCGCCCACACATACCAAGCGAAGAAGGTTATAAATCCATTGACAATAGGGGTTGAAAATATCTATGCATGCCCCAACCACTATATCCTTTTTCGTGGTGATACGTTCAAGTCACTAGATAAATGTCCCAGGTGTAGGACCAATCGGTACAAGAACAACGACCTTTATGACGGGGAAGAAGCCTCCACGGGGAAGAAGGGTGGGAAAAAGGTGGTACAAGATACTCAACCCCCAGAGGACACTCCATTAGGCAACGATGCAAAGCAGAGAAGAATTTTGGCCTTAGTCATGTGGTACCTACCGGTGGTCGACCACTTGAGGCGTATCTTCCTAAACCCTAAGGAAGTTGCACTCATGACATGGTGGGATGATGAGCGCAAGGTGAGTGATGATGTGATTGCACACTCGACTGATGGTACTCAGTGGGAACGCTTTCGATGCGAAACACACAGAATTTAGCGGTGACCCAAGGAATGTACGGTTCGGCTTGAGCACCGAATGGAATAATCCGTTCAATGAGAGGACCTAACGACCATAGCACATGGCTAGTGATCTTGACCATGTACAACATCCCAACATAGCTGTGTCAGAAGAGAAAGTACCTTCTCCTAACTATTCTCATTCAATGGTCCGAAACAACTTGGCATTGACATAGATGTGTTCCTCGAGCCTTTGATGCAAGAAATAGAGAGGCTATGGAGGCATGGGGAGCCAATGTACGATGCGTTCAGAAAGGAGGACTTCATATGTAGAGCCATGATCTTTGTTACTACCAATGATTACCCACGCTGTTTGCTTTGTCCTAGACAGATCAAAGGGAAGATGGGATGCTTAGTATGCTTGGATGGTACTACATGGGTGTACCTGGATGCATCAAGAAGATAGTCTACCTAAGGTACCAACGCTTCTTAAAGACAACTCACAAATACCATCGCAAGATGTACTTCAGATATTATGACAACAAGCCAGAGAATGAACCCCCTCCAGAGAGACGAAAAAACGGGCAACACATGTTCGAAATGGTGAAAAACATACATGTCAGTCCTCGGAAAGAAGAATCCGGATGGGACGAAGAAAGATAGAAGCACACCTCCTGTCGCCGACGTACCTTTCAAGAAATAAGTCGATCTTCTTTCAGTATCTGCCTTATTGGCTCAGACTTAGAGGTCCCCCATGCCATTGATGCTATGCACATGCAGAAGAATGTCTTCGAGAGTCTCATTGCTACCCTGATGGACACAGGCAAGACAAAGGATGGTCTAAAATCACTGAAAGACATGGTGCAGCTAAATGTGAAGAGAGAGCTTCACCCGGTACCTGAGGGTAATGGAAAATACACTCTGCCCATGACTAGCTTTAACCTGACCCCGGAAGAGAGGAGGGCGATGTGCACTTTCTTGAGGGGGGTCAAAGTTTCGACTGGGTTTTCAACAAACATGAAGAGGATAGTGTCGATGAAGGACCTATCAGTAAAAAACTTCAAGGCTCATGATTGTCATGTCATGCTGACAGTGTTCCTACCTATTGCAATCAGGGCTATAAAGACAGAGTTTTTGAAAATGGCCATCACCCGCATGTGCTAATTCTTTTTGAAGATCTCACAGAAGACGATTAGGTAAAAAAGAGCTGAGTGACCTACATGATTTCATGGTGGAGACCCAAAACCAGCTTGAGATGTGTTTACCTCCCGCTTTTTTTAATATAATGTCACATCTCATGATTCACATGGTTCATCAGATAGAGGCGTTGGGCCCTAGCTACTTACATGAAATATGGTCCTATGAGCGGTTCATGTCAGTTCTTAACTGATACGTGCATAATCGAGCATACCCATAGGGCTCCATGATAGAGGGCTATAGTACTAAAGAAGTCATCGAGTGCTGTCAAGAGTACCTAAAAGGGTAGAAAGGGATTGGTAAACCCGATTCTTGTCACAAGGGTAGGCTGGCTGGGAAGGGCACCAGGGGGCGAAAAGTGTTCATCGACAAGGATTACAAAGCAGTGAGTCAAGCGCATTATAGTGTCATGCAGAGTACATAACTAATGGAACCGTATATTGATGAACTACTTGGCTATCATTAGGGAGGAGAGTAATGGCTGCACAGATGAGTGGGTCATGAAACAGCACAAGCAACGATTCACTACATGGTTGAAGGACCAAAACATACCGATTGGAGAAACAATGGATGATATTACCATCAGTAGGTTGGCGAAGGGGCCATCGAGACAAGTCACAACTTGGCAAGCTTACGACATCAATGGGTATACGTACTATATCCACGCAAAGGATAGTACATGTGTGAACCAAAACAACGGCGTCCGAATAGAAGCTCTCGATGGATTAGGGTGAAAGATCCCATTCTTTGGCATCATTGATGACATATGGGAACTTGACTATGGAATGAATATATGAATAGCCATGTTTCGATGCCGTTGGATCAAACAACACCAAGTCAACGAGATCAGGTTGACAGACATGGACCTTGACAATCTAGGCTACCAAGATGACCCTTGGGTGCTCGCTTTATGTGTCGTATAAGTTTTCTATTTACCTAACCCACAAACTAACCTCCCTCCAAACAAAAAGACAAAGCAGTGGTTGCCTCCGGGAAACAACACATTATCGGAGTTGATGGCGTGGATGATGTTGAAGAGTACAACACTACATTAAAATGTAGCTATTCATAGACTTTTCTAAGAAGATTGAAGCTGTGGAAAAGAACCTGCTCAAAGACATATTGCCATGGGAACAAAAAGGTGCCAAGGGGAAAGTTGTTACGGGCTAAAATGGAGTGGACGATGTTTGTGTAAGTGTGTGAGACTACATTTATATATGTGTGTGAGACTACATTTATGTATGTGTATGAGACTATATTTATGTATGTGTGAGACTACATTGATGAGTTCTACAACTTCTATGTTCATAAATCTCTCACATAGTTTATGAAACTATATGAGAGATATGTTGATTTGTGAATAATGTTTACTAATACTTTGTCAAATGAAGAAATGAACAATGTTTGAGAGCTTCCTAGCCGGCCGCCCCATCTCTGACCTCGAGCTCCCCCACTCTGATCATCGACTCATCAATCTACGACCTAGAGCTCCCCCGGCCCCCTATGGCTAGAGTTTGAGGGTCCCGGCCCAATGCGTCACCATCACCGCCATCCCTTGGTGGCTGTGTGCTCCGGATCCGTGCGCGCTACCCATCTCTATGCCCCTAGGCCCCATCCCCGGCAATCCTCAGGCTGCCACGTGGCTAGGGTTTGAGAGCCAAGCCCAGCCGACCAGCCTGTCGCCGCACCATCTCCGACCTCGACCTCCCCTGCTCTGGCCATCATCTCATCGATCTATGACCTCAACCTCCCCTGGCCCCCCTATGGCTAGGGTTTGAGGGCCTTGGCCCATTGCACCACCGCCGCCATTCCTTGGTGGTCGTGTGCTCCGACATCAGTGCGCGCTCCCCATCTCCAACCTCTGCTTTCGACGTTGGGTCTTCTCTAACCTCGACATCCCTGCCCCGTGCCCACTACCACCACCATCCCTTGCTTGGCCAGGTCTTGTGCAGGTATGCGCCCCCAACCCCGCCTTCTTCTCTATTCCTGCTGCACTGAGTTGATGCACTGTTGATGCTACCCATTCAAAATGTGCTATTTTTTTGAATGTGTGCACTGAGTTGATGCCTTTACGTGTTAAATGGATGTGTTTCTATTATTTGGGGAAGTGCAATTGTTCTTGGACCGTTTATATTTATAGCCTACAATTTTTGCTTACTGTTATTTGGGGCAAATTGTGTGCTTGAGGAAGGTTTGTTGCTCAATGATGATAAAGGGCCGAAGTGAGATTGGTGTGACAGTTCAGACCATACTCTAGGCTTTAGATGTGCTGTTGTTTCATTTTGATCTGGTAGCAAATCTATCTTGATTTTATACCATCAACTGTTGGCTATATTGCTATGTCAACTGTTTTATTTAGTTCTGTATAAAAACTTTGTTATCATTCTGTTGGAATATTAGCAATAAAATCTTGACCTTCAACTTGTAGGGCCTGTTTGGGATGGCTCCACTCCAGCAACTCCAACAAAAAATACAGCCAAACACCCCAACTCCAAAACTCCATGAAGCTGCCAACTCCATAGAGCTGTAGTGCAAATGGAGATAGAGTTTTGGAGCACCTCTTTTGCTGCTCCAAAACCTCCTCTTTTAAACCTCCTCGTGGAGTTGGTGGGTAATTACCCACCACTGCCACTCGTTACACACATTTGGCTGCGAACCGTTATGTTCTTTTCTTTCTCCTCTTGCATCCCCGTCGTGAACACGCCTCGAGCTCGTCGTCGCAAAGACATTGCCGATGAGCCCGTCTGCCCACGCTGGCCACGCCCACCCCCTTGCCAGCCGCACTGCCGCACTGGACCCACGCGCTCCCCATGCCGCCACACGACCAACTCTGCACGCTCCCTGAAGGTCCTCGCGGAGGCAGCCATGGCCACATTGGCTACGCGAGCTCCAGCCACGCCAGCCCCACTCAAGCTCCTCGTGAGAGACAGCAATGGCTATGCTGCCCCGTGCCTCCGGCCACGGGAGCCGACAGTCATGCCCCGCCCGCCTGCCCGCCCTCCCCGTGGTAGTGGAAGCCGTCGGAGCTCCATTGACGTGCGCCCGCCCTCCTCCTCCTACACACATTGGGGAAGAAGAAAGACCATCGTGTTCGAGCCGAGGTTGCCCGCTGAGGCCGACTACCGCGCCCCCTAGACGGCCACGCGCCTGGCCACTAGGATTTCACCCCACGCACCTAAGCCCGAGGAAGAAGAAAGGCTCTGATCGAGCTCTTATCCGCTCAACGAATAAGAAAAGGGGAATATGAGGATGATAGGTGGGACCATAAGTTGGGGGCAATAATGACAGTTCACCTTCAAACTCCACTTTTCTGGAGCTGGGGACACCCTCCTAGCCAAACACCTCCATCAGACAACTCTAACTCCACCCAGAGCTAGCTCCATCTGGAGTTCTGAAGTAGAGCAGCTCCACCCAGAGTTGGAGCCATGCCAAACAGGGTCGTAGAACTAAACCTTAGATTATTGTCTTGGTTCGGTCACACTTATCTAGGATCTTGATTTGGCCATTTTAGCGTTGGAAGGCCGTTAATTTGGAAACCTGCACTGAGAGCAACTTATTATGCATACAACACTTGTGGATATATTTCTATTGTTTGCCTACCATTTTCGAGCGTTGGAAGGCCGTTCCTGGATAGTTTTTGACTTTTCTGTATTTTGAGCATGTTAACATCAAAACTAGCTCCTATTGATAACTAGGAAGTTGTAATGATTTTCTTAAGCTTTCCTTGTGCTTTTGGGCCCTGTGAACTTAGATATATTTAAATAACTATAATAGCAGTGTGCTAACCATGGCTCTTGTTTTAGTATTGTATTTAAATATCCTAACTATTGTTTCCTAAGTATCTAAAGTAGTGTGCTAACCATGGCTTTTCTGTCCTCCCTCTCTTATCTGCTGCTGACCCTAGTAGCAGTGTGCTCTCCTCTCTTATCGGTTGCTGACCATATATGCAGTCCCCTCTCTATTTTTTTGGCAAGCAGCAGCTGACCATGGATGATGTCGATGACTTGCATATGTATAACTGAGCACAAGCCCTTTGTCGGTCATGATTTCTTACTAAGTTGAGAGCACCTCCCAAAAAATACTTCTACTACTACTTCTACTTCGGCCAATGAGTTGTCTTTTTATTTGTTTTAGTTTGGGGGAGGACCTAGTAGTCCTGGATCAACTAAGAATACAATTTGAGATTTTTCTTGAACCTTCCTCCCTCTCTCTCTCATCTCTATCTTCCTATCTACTCATGAGATGAATAATGTGACTTGAAAACTGAGGCAAAGGGCTTTTGTGCAATGATGATTTGTTGAATCTCATTAATTTGTTGTTGCTTTTGTTGCTGCTTTTGTTGTTGCTATATTGGTGCTACTACTCTATTCTCTCTTCTAGTGCTACTCCTACTACTTGTTGGTGCTCTCTTCTCTCTTGTCTCTTCTTTGTACTCTATTTCTGCTGCTACTACTACAACAACTATGATTGATGGCTATTTTCTTCACTTCCACTAGGAAATGGGCCCTTGCTATGTTGTTTTGTATGGGAAGAAACCTATGATTTACATGTCTTGGTATGAGGCTAGTGAACATGTGCTTGGGGTCAGAAATGCTATACACAAGAAGTACAACAACTATGATTATGCACTTAGAGATTTCAATGCCTATGTTGGAGCAGCAACTAGCTCCCCTAAACTGGTCCCAGCTGATTGTGGTGAGAGCATCCCCACTCAGGGTGGTAAGAGTGGTTCTTGGAAGAATGTGGTGATTATCAGTCTGTTGGTGATGGAGTTTGGACTTTGGATGAGGCTTTCCATGAGCTGCAAATGCAACTGCAATACTTAGGCCTATTAGTTTAGATAACACTACTTGTATGTTGGTCCTAATGCAACTCCATCTATATTTTGGTTGTAATGCAACTCCATCTAGAATTCAAATGCACTTGTTCTCTTTTCTTTTCTGTGTTCTATTGCTCCCTGCTTTCTATCTATTGGCAACAACTATATTTTGGTTGTAATGCAGCAGCAAGTGCTCTTTATTTTTTTTGCAAGCAGCAACAACTTACAGCCTGTTCACTTGCTCGTAAACGATCATAAATTTCCAGCCAACAATAGTGTTTTTCTCTTATACCAAACCAGCCAGCAGTAAATAATCCACGATCGTTTACGGCCTCCCGAACAAGCCATTATACTACCTACTCTTGGATGATGTTCATGATTTGCCTATGTATAGTTGATTTGCTGCTGCTCAATTTTGCTATTGCTGCTACTGCTATATTGGTGCTCTCTTCTCTCTTCTACTACTTATACTACCTACTCCTACTACTTCTACTGCTCTCTTCTCTCTTCCCAACTACTCCTACTACTACTACTACTCTATAGCTATCCTACTACATGTACTACTGCTACTTCTACTACTACTATTGCTGCTACTACTACTAACTAGTACTACTACTTCTACTACCACTACCACCACCACCACCACCACCACCGCTACCACCACCGCCACCACCACCACCACTACCACCACTACTACTACTACTACTACCACTACCACTACTACTTCTTCTACTTCTGGTACTTCTACTACTACTTTTATTTGGCAAGCACCAGTTGCAATTTTTTGGCCAACTCTCCTCTCCTCTCTTTTGCCTATGATGAAATTGTCCAACTCCATACATTATATGGAATATGAGCTGATGATCAAAACTTGTGAGGAACTTGGCATCATTACCAGCCTCCCCTACATTACCTTCATGCACTTCTCTGTTATGATGCCTTTATGGTCCAAGTTCTTAATCAAATGATGATTGACATATTTCTAAGGCCTGACCTACTTCTTTTATTGCTATTTTATCGGATTCATTTATGGCTCGATGATTGACATGTTTCTACTTCTACTGCTGTTTTATCATAACCTTTCAGGTGTCTCTAAAGTCAATCTTCTTGCATGTATTAGAACAAAACACACAATCACACAGACAACACATGATGCAACCTGAAGCCCTGAGCATGGGGCAACCTTTGAAGAGGTAGAACAAGAGGCACTTACTGAGGAGTGGTTCAATAAGGACCTAGAAAATGATTTAGCAGTGATGCTTAGTCAAGACACATTCGACAAGGAGGCTGATGAGATTGAAAGAGAGGAAGGGGGAGAAGAGGGAAGAGCAGGAGAGCCTACTGGAGGCGAAGGAGAAGATGATGATGATGATGAAGACGATGATGACAAGGATGAAGAAGAGGCATATGAAAGTCCAAAGGATCCTTTCCCACTTGAAGTCAGATGGAGGCCAACGGAGGAGGACCTGGACAAGGATTTTGACCCGAATGAGGAGGTACAGATGAAGCCTTATTTTGTAAATTTTGCTAACACTTTGATTATTTTATAATTACTAAAATTTTGACCTCCCGAATAGGCCCCTCCTCTAGAAACTCGAAAGAGACAACGACATCGGTGACATCTCACCGGACAAGGCATAACAGAGGAAGGGCGACGGGGGGCAACAACCACAGAACTGGACAATAGCGCCTCTGCTCCACAACCTGAAGCCATGAAATCGAGTGAAAAGCCAAAGAGGAAACGGGGGGACAGAAAAAACCAATATCCAAATAAGGCACTGTATGTGATAATAGAGGTTGGGCTAGTAGGGGAGATCACTGAGCCGGTAGAATCCATAGGATGATTTCGTAACACGATCGGGGCAGCAGTAAGAGATGAGTTGAACCCAGCAGTCCCAACCTAGAAAGACGTACTAGAAGAGACAAAGATAACCCTATAGGAGAAAACCTGTTGGTCAATTTTAGATTTTTGGAGGGATCCCTTGCACGGGTAAAACATGCAGCTCTTAAGCAAATGGGAGAGTCATCCAACGTTGGAAGTCAGACCTCAACAAGAGGTTTATCCAAAAGGGGTTAACCCCCTTCCACGAGTTCAGCCACATAACTCCTAGTCAATGGGAGGACCTCGTGGCTTAGAAGACTACAACGGCGGCATTGGCCCTCAGTGCCCGTAACACCGAGCTAGCGAAGAAGAACATGCACCGCCATCACCTAGGTCCCGGTGGCTACCATGGCAAGGAGGCAGTGTTTAGAAAGATGGAGGAAGAGGATGCTGAATCCAAGGCATACAACTTGAAGGGGGTTTTGAGGCGTGCAAGTAACTAGATCCTAGGAAGGAGTCTAGAAGGATCCAGCGCGCTAAAGTTTGATAACCCAAAGACCGAACAGGTAGTATCGAAGATACTAAAATATGGTGAAGAGAAAGAGAAGGGCTCATTCAAGGCTTCCAAAGAGAGGGACGAGCTTAGCCTTGTCCTGGGAAACCTTGAGTACATAGGCTATGTCAGGAGGGTTAGGGAAAAGAACGACGTGGAAGTATGGATTCGAAGAGGACAAACATTTTCACAAGAAACATGGTAGAGACCGGGAGGCTAGTCTTGAGGTCCAAGTGAAGGCTCTAGTTGCAAAGGTGCTAGAGGAGCAAGGGTTATCTATAGAGCCACGAACAGTAATGGCTCCACCAAGAGAACTGGCATTAGTTGCTAGCGCTCCGAAAGTTCCTAGCAGCCAAGGTTCCACTGCAGCCATAAACCCCGTCGATCGCATACGGGAACCAACTACTTGCACCTTGGTGGTTCTCATTGGTAGGCAAAACACTATGATGGAGATGGCAACGGGTGTGGCACATCCTCCTGGCGACCAGCATCACAATAACAGGATCCCGCTGGACTACACTAGGGTAGAGGTGCATACCGTGAAGCTCGAATTCTACAGTGGCGCATAGACCAACCAACTCCTAACGGACAACAGTTTCTCAGAGAAGTAATGAACTAGTTCATCCTGTGGCACAAATAGGACATTATATTGATTGCTTCTTCGCCGCCTGTTGAACGTGTGGAGGGAGTCCTTGAGGAGGGGAGATACTTTCACTGTCTCATGACCACCACTTGCCTAAGATGCCACAGTCTTCCCCGCCTCCTAGTGAGTAGATGCCTAAGATGCCATAGCCTTCTCTGCCTAGGAAGGAGCAAGGGCCTGATGTGAACCCGGTACATGAACAACTAGAAGGTGCCCGCAAGGAGCCAGAAATTCGAAAACAGATTCCAATCACCATAAGGCCAATGTATATGTTGATAAAAGATGTAACGTTAACACACAAGTGGTATTCCCATGATCAACTTAAGCCTAAGAACCAAGTCAAAGAAGTCCTAGCATCCGATGAGGCCCTCAGCCGCATCCGACAACCAACAAAGAGGTATCCAAATGTTGATGCCACCAAATGGTCAAAGGATTGCCCGAGAACCTATGAAAGAGGCAAGCCCTTCCTACCAAATCGGGCCATCCAGCGCCTACCACTTGGAATAAAAAGGTTCCATGATTGGTACTTGCGTGTTCTCTAGACGAAAATACAAATCATACAAGCATGCTTCCCCCCCTCCCAACACATTTGGAGGCCCAAAAGGGAAAATTGTCTTTGACTTTAATAACATGCAGACAGCCTTTCACCTTGGAGAAATAGAAATGAATCTAGTTCACACATGGTGCCTATAAGCTCTTGTCCTCTTCATATGATATGATTCTAATCTTTGGATTTTTTATAACTAACCGACGCCATGATTTGTAGAATACAAGTGCACAATTCAAAACAAATACCAAGTGTGCGAGATGGGTACTTAGACCCTCAATGCATAGCACAGACGAACTTTACTTACGCCAAACAGTGGGCACTGGATTGCATAGAGCTAGCTACTGGAGAGACCATTGAGGAGAAAGAGAAAATTCGGAATAAGGAAATAAGGGAGGCATCCCTTAAGGTTGCGGCGTACATTTCCCTAACTTTGAAACATCTCTAACACAACACCACTATATGGCTGCCATATAACTTCGAGTAAGTTCAAATGTATACTTAAAGCTTTTAGAATACATATTATTTTGTTCGATGCAAAAGAGCTTATCCATTTCTATGATTAAATTCATGCAGCAACCACTGGATTGCTATAGGTGTTGATGTCGGGATGGGCATGGCGTGGGTCTTTGATTCAATAGATAAGGACCCGAGCACATACAAAGACTTCATAGCGATTCTCAAGATGTATACATATCGGCAATCCTCTTATATGTTTCTATATATACTTGTAGCATTCACTTTTGAATACTAACAAGTTGCATTTGTTAAATTCATTTGAACATGGCATATAGGTTCTACGTTAAAACGCATAAAGGGAGGCATTATCCAAAAGGGAAGGAAAACCTGTGTGTCAAAATAAAATGTGCGGTAAGTGAAACTTACTTTAGTACTTCCATTACGCTGTTGTCAAAAAACATTACTTAACAATTTTATATGCAAAACGCATAGTGCCCCAAATAGAAGCCTAAGAGTGTACATTGTGGATATTATGTATGCAGTATCATAAGTAACACCACTACCTATAGAAGACACCCCTGTAGGGTAAGTTTGATCCTCTTCACCCGTAGTATACAAACTTGGTACAAAACGCACATATATGTTATGAAATACTAAACCTAAACTTGTTTTCTTATAGTGGCAAGATGAGAACGGTGTGAGAAATGATCCACATAAAGATGACAACCTCTTGGACCTCGTCAGCGACCTTTGCAACTTCATAATGGACCAGATTGTGCACGTCAGAGGCACTTACCATGACCCATCGTTCGACTTAGGTAGGAATCCTCAGTACCAACATCTTTGTGAGTGGGAAAGGCTAGGCTTAGGCCGTTGATTGGACTTTTGAATGGAATGTGATCGGACCTCTAAATGTTATTGGACTTGTGTATATAATGTGATCGGACTTGTGAACTTGTGAATGTGATCGGACTTGTGAATGTGATGCAATGATAAATTATATGCAATATGTTGTTGGTCGATCTGAATATATATAATGGTCTGATAGACTTGTGGATATATATATATATATATATATATATATATATATATGTATATATATATGTATATGATCTGGTCAAATTTGATACTGAAATTTTGATTTTTTTGGCGAAAAAAACACTATAGGGACCACTGTAAATTTAACCGCCCCTATAAATGGGATTTATAGGGACAGTCGACCCTACAAATCATATTTGTAGAGGCGGCTGGTGTTATTAGTCGCCCCTACAAATACAGTTGTAGGGGCGGTTGGTGACACCAGCCGCCTTTACAAATCGATTTGTAGGGATGGCTTGGGAACCGCTCCTACAAACCAGCCATTTGTAGCAACGGTTTACAGGGGCGGCTAGCCAAACCACCTCTACAAACCCTCTTTAGCCACTCCTACAAATTGTTACCGTAGTAGTGGGTGTCCATCAACACTTCAACAGTGTTCAGTGCTTCTTCATTATTTTCATGCTCTTACTATATACCATGTATATACTCTTACTAAGTCATATTATAATAAGAAATCCGTAATGCTGGGAGTCAGACGTTCGTCCTCACCAGACGCCCCTGTTGGTGGATCACACGTCCAGAAGCTGCCGTTCCTATCCGCTCCCCTCCAATCACCATAGATTAAAAAAATCACCCATCTACTCCGCAACCGGCTCCGCCGCGGTTTCTGCACGCCTCCCTCTCTACCGTGCCTCCCACCGACCTTCCTCTCCATAGCCGCCTCGGCATGCTCGCCGCGCGAGGCCGCACCAACCGACTGCTATTGTCGCCTCCATCGTGGGCACTGCGTGCACCCTATCGCTAGGGACCGCACAACCGCCCATCCGCTGCCATCCTCCTCCCCCACCGCGATCGCACAGTCGGGATCCCACTGTGTCGTGCTCCGCCCGCCTGACTGCCATGTTTTGCTGAAAGCGCATAATGCAAGTGTATGTTTCAAGTATTTCAGATGTTGAAAGCGTATATTTCAAGTATTTCAGATGTTGAAAGCGTATGTTGCAAGTGTTTATGTATGTTTCAAAAGTAAATCGGGATGTTGCGTATGTTTTATTTGTGTTTTCCGAACGCATGTTGCAAGTATGTTTATCTGGATACTGCATATGTTTCAGACATACATTGCATGTGTTTTATCTAGATGTTGGGTA
The DNA here is from genome assembly GCF_019320115.1 of Miscanthus floridulus. Taxonomy (NCBI): domain Eukaryota; kingdom Viridiplantae; phylum Streptophyta; class Magnoliopsida; order Poales; family Poaceae; genus Miscanthus; species Miscanthus floridulus. The sequence continues at coordinate 2,171,997 of NC_089584.1, forward strand.
TGGTTGCAATGGTTTTTAAGTGTTTTTAGGTGTTTTTCAAGTGTTTTATCTGTCTTCAGATGTATGTTGCAAATATTGTATTTGGATGTTTGAAAAGCAGATCAGGTGTTGCATCTTATTTCCTCCTCACCTTTTGCTGTATCGTCTCGGTGTGTCCTCCTCCCGGCGCTAGCAGGCATCCATATGACGTCGCGGCCGGGTCCTTTCGAATCGGAGGCGTCGTCCCCTTCCCCTCTTATCGCTCAGAAGGTGCAGTCCCCATGTGGAGCACGCGAAATGGAATGTAACGCGGGCATCCGGACACGGACGTCCGTCCAGATGTCCGGACGTACGCTAGCATTGCCGAGCTACTAGAGTAACAACATTAGTTGTTAACACGTTGCCAACAACGTAGAGATGAGTACTCGCTAGACTACGTACTACCAAGGCTGGCTTCTCTCTTAATTCGCTTCTTGCTTGGCTGTTGATTGTTAGTTGTCTGTCCCATGGAGAAACATACATATCTATGCAGGACAAATTAAATATAGTAAACAATAAATATAATCTTATCTGTTGCCTACAGTCACTCTCTCTGAAGATGTCAACATCTCTTATTTTCAAACCGGGGGACTTTGGCCGCCGCCCACGCCATCCACGTCACCCGAAATAGTTCCAGCCCTCCGATTCTGCGATGGACGCTCAAAAATGACTCCACCAACGGCTACAGCGCCTCCCACCTCTGCTTCCCAATCGTTCTTCTCGCCCCCTCCGCTCTCTCTTTCTTCGCTCGCTCGCGCTCTTCCTCCCGACGCGGACAGCGCCGACGGCGCCAGGCGCGTGCCGCCCGCCGCGGCGGCGCTCGCCCTCCTCCTCCTCCTCCCTCCCTCCCTCGCCTGCCTCTCCCTCCGTTTCTCCCTCCCCTTCCTCTCTCTCCTCTTCCCTCCCGATAAGGCAGCGGGCGGCCTCCCGACGCTTCTCCTCACCCGCACCATCCCCAACCTGCCGACCGACACATCCGCCCCCGCCCTCGCCCAGGCTGCCCCTCCGGCGAGGTTGCCACTGACGGATGCCGCGTCCGCCTCTCCGCCCCCGGATCGCCACGTTGGCCTAGGCGGCCAGCCAGCGCCGCGACAGTGACGCCAACCTAGGGTTTCGCCAGTGGCTCAGCTCCTCGCCCATACCTCCTGGTACCTCACCCTCTCTTCCTCCTCCTAGTTCATCTCATCGCTCCTCTCCAAGTCCTCTCTCCATCCATCTCCCCTTTGCACAGGTGATTGGATGGCGCTGCAGCTTGCGCTGCCTCCCTGGCGCGGCGGCCCTCGGCCGCGGCAGTCCCGGCGCAGGCGCCTCATGTAAAATAGACATACCTCTTTGTTCTAAGGGAGTGCCTTCTTTTGTTACATTGTTTCAGATGGGAAAGCTAAGGTGACATTTAACTTTTTTTAGCTTTAGGGAAATGAAATTGGGGGTGCATCCTGGAGCTCGGGTTCCCTGCGTTTTTAGCTATATGCTGATTCTGAGAAATCTACTGCATGCAGCCCTTGTTTTTACTGATCCCCATTATAGGCTTAAGCAGCAGTAGTCCAACTCAATGTAAGCAAGCCTCTTCCTGATCGGGTCTCTGCATTCTGATGTTTTTCCAATCTCATTTCATCTTACTGATTTTTTACAGCTATGTTGCTTGGGCTTCATCAATTGAGCAGGATTAATCGCTCCACTATTTTTTCCTTTTGATAACCCAGTCAATACCTACTACTTTTAGGTACTTCTTTGGATTAATCTCCTCACCCTCTTCTTAAAGGTACATTAGGTTGCTCCTCTCATTTAAGTTGATTTTTCCCCATGGAAGTTGTTTTTGCCATAGATGCAATTGACATCTGGCTAGCCACAGGACCAAGGTATGTTCATCCATTTTTTCCTTGTTTCTTACTGGTATCTATTTATGGGGTATAAATATGACCTGTTTCTTTTCCTTCACCTTCCGTTGGTCAGTGATGTTTCAGAGGTTACATATCTTTCTATTGCAACAATTATTTCTTAGCTTACAAAATAATGACCTTCATATCATGTGTGTTTGATTCTAAGAATAGAACAAAGCTCGATGAAACTTAATAGTTTGGTTTGTTCATACATGGTTGGCCCCCAGCAGTGCTTGCTAGAATAGTGTCAATGCCAAAATAGGACTACATATTTTCGGTAATATAGATATCAGGATATTGCATTACCAAGGATAGAACATTTGAGTGCATACTAATTACACAAGCGTATTTGCAGAAGTAATAATAATCAATAGCAGCTCTATGAATAAAAACAGTTGCCTTTGTTTTCTCTGCTACCTTATATTTATATTTCAAATGAAGAAGTATGCCAGTGCTTAGGACCAAGCCTTCCATCAGGAGGCTTCAGCTTGACTGCCTAAGCAGGTAAGCCTACTAAATCAGGAAGTAACTACCTCATGGTTTAAAAAAATGTTCATAAAACAGACTTTCCCTATCATGATTCCGCTGCTCCAGGTTAGTAATAGGGTACTTAAATTTGTTCTACGAAAAGCAACTACGCCGCTGCTATTATTTTCCACCGCAAACATCTAAATTCACTGGCAAGTTAGCATTCGTAATTGTAACTTTTGCTTCTGCGAAATTGTACTGCCAAACCCATAGCAAAAATGTATTTGTCCACAGAGCAAAATTCTAGGTTTTTCTGGTTATGCTTCAGTACCAAATTGTAGAATGTATTAGGCTCCTATATTCTTCATAGCCACAGAATATATCAGGCTCCAATATTTTAGACTTATGATTTGTTCTTCTTCACTGATGATTTGTTCCTGGTTACTTTCCGCAAAGTAGCCTACCTACAAACTAAATTCAATTCATTATTTCTGCTAATGCAGTCATGTCACTGGTGCGTCACTGTAAAGTAATTCAGCTTTGAATACCAAAATGTCTGAAACCATTTAGAGCTCCACTTATATACACTGGCCTTTATTTTGCCTTCCATGCTGCCCACACATCTATAATGCAATTCTCAGATTTCCTTGTTCACTGCAGCATTTTCAGCGAGAGCCCATACTATATCAATCAGAAATTATTTGCCAATTATTTACCGTTTACATGTACTTGCCAACCATAGCTCTGGAGTTGGTAATTCATGTCCCATGCTATATTACATTAACTGAATGTGGGGCTACACAGCTTATTACCTTTGAAGCCCCATTGTTATATTGCTAATTCAACAGCTCTCTTCATTCACGCACCATCTAACGGTTGTTTCTCAATATCTCATTCCATCATTTGTTTTAATACAAGGTTATCCCACACTTTCTTATATTGATTTAAACTACTATTTCTGATGAGAAAATAGTTTCAGTGTGGCCTCACTGTTTTGCATTTTGCCGCAGGTTCATGGGAAATGCTCTTTTTAATTCCAGTGACTGAGCTATGCATGAGTTTGAGCTCTAGCTCTGATAACCTGTCTATGGCAATTAATAGCTCCACCTTCCTCCTATTTCTCTTCTGGTAAACAAGATGCGGGTTGTTACACACCTTCATCACCCTTTTAAGCGGTTGGTGTTCATGCTGGATACTTGATGATCAAACGATTTGAAATTCAACCTTTTAGCCATAAATCTTCAGCTTCTACTATCTACTTTGCGTCTGAAGTCACACAGCGCAGTTCATACCTGCCACCATTTCTTGTGAACTATAGTGTGTGTTGATAAGCCATTAAAATTCCTTGTTGCACATAACCGATTTTATTGTTCAGAACAGTAGTCCTTTCAACATTATATCACAATACTCATACATAGGGATATTGTCATAAATGGTATGATATAAAATATGTTTCCTCTTCTTTTGCTTTACATAGTCTTTGACACTAAGATGCCAATAAGCTTAAATTCTTGGCTCCAATTGCTGTATTTTTTATACATTTTTAAGATTATTATTGATATGTCAGATAGTCCTAGGAAAGAAGAGATTAGGAAAGTTTTAAACTTATTTATATGGAATGCTAAAAGATACAGCAACCTCATGAATAGGTAAGGCATCATATAGTAAGAAAAGATTGTTGATATGTGTCTACAGGGTTCGGTCACAGAACTACGTATTCTTTTACTCCGTTTCCCTGTAGAACCCATAATTATTCGTTATTGTTGTTTTACCGTATTAAATATAAAAAGACCTCCAATCGTTCATCTTTTGTACAACAGATATCTACATTAAACTCATAATATTGTTTCCATACAGATATTAAACATATTTTTTACTTGCTCCTTAACCAGGTATTGACCGGCGCGCGAGGGCGCGCGTGATGGACTAGTATATATCACCTCATTCAACCGCTGCACAGGCTCGATCAGAGACCTTACTGTTCATCCTCGCTCGCTCGCGTGTCGACCTCCCATACGACTGATCTGACCGCCACAGAACAGCCATTTTCTGGGGCGGCTCATCGTCACGATGTACGCCATGATGTCGCCTCGTCGTCACTCAAAACACACTTTGTTATTTAATTTTTAAACATAATACAAATGCTCACATACAATTAATCTATATGTGAGACTGATCGACTATTCTAGAGGAGATTGATAATGAAAGTGATAAAAAAAATCAGTACTTCAGAATGTGCGCTCACTGTATATTCAGTTTGCCTAGTTCTTTTGCCTTGTTATACTTTTATTTGGCAAATTTCCTATTAGTATATGCCAGCACCATAACCCGTACTCTACATTGGCCATGGATATTTTACAAAGTAATGGATAGTATAACTTTCTAAAGTACAAGTGGTGAAGAAAGGCGAGACTAAAGATTGACAAGACAAGAAGACGGGACTTCGATGGCTTAATCGCTTATTTCTTGTGGAATATTTGGAGTGAATGCAACAGAAGGACCTTTCACCATTTATCAAAGCAACCTTTGGGCATAGCCTTTTTCAATAAGGAATAATCAGTGTAGCGGTGTGCAGTCGAGCAATGTCTCCAAACAGTTTCTAGTGGGCTTAGTGTTCCTTTTTTTCCCTTTCTTTCTATTCTCTTTCCAGGGTGGTCGGTGGGTACAAAGGTAGTGGCAAGTCATTTGTAAGTGGTGTTGTCTGCTTGGCCAGTTCCTTTTGTTTCCTCTACTAATAAAAATGCGGCCAAGCTTTTGCCGTCCGTTCAAAAATGTATAACTTTCTAAAATGCTTATGATTTACAATTTAGAGATGACTGATGTGCATGCACCGAATAAATTTCCTTACTATATACTCACTCCGTCCCATAACAAGTGTCGTTTTAGCTTTGAGCACAAGAATTAAGGAAAAGTGACAAAAGGTGTGGTGCACAGGAAACAGAAGGATAGAGATAGAGATAGAGCTATATTGGAAAAAGAGAAATGTATATTAAGAAGTGAGAATGACAAATAATTTGGAACAAGTGTAGAATGCTACAATATCCCTTACTTTGGGAGGGGGGTGCGTGTATTTCCTTCCTAAACCAAACTCCAGTATTGATTTTTTTTAACACAATATAGACGCGAACGCTCAAAGAAGCAGACATACTCACCCTTGGCCCATATAAATGTGTGCACGTACATCCTACTGATCTATTCCTATGAGCATATCCGAAAGACTGAGCCGACAGAGCATCTCGCCGTCGATGAACATGTTGCATACCACTAAAATAATAGTCCTCTTAAATCTTGCAATAAATAATCTAGAGAAAATATGAGCAATTATATATATTCATTATACGTGTGTCAATCCATAGAACAAAATTTTTCTTTTCCTTCTTTTATAAGTCTGGTCTCTAGACTGCACCATATACATATGTTTGTATGTGAGAGAAAGGCCTAAATAAAAGTTGAAGTGAAAAATGCTTGTCGAATAATGCGTGACAAGGACACTTTAAGTTGATCTTTTCATAGTCACCAATCTAGAAGCAAGTACATTAGTTCTTTTGAGCTATTTTATATTAAAAAATACCATTAGACATATATTTGGGTTATTTTTTTCATAATAACAGATGTGAGTACTTTAAAAGTATACATTGGTATACCTCTTTTGATTTTTTTTATAGCAACAAATTGTATGTGCAATGTAGAAGAATGAGGAGGTGCTGTTTGTTATTCTTTGTAATGACAAAATATTGGTAATCTATTAGAAACATATTGGATCCAAAGCGTAGAGTTGTGAATTGACTATTTGAACCCAAAAAAATCAATACTAGTACGTGATCAATATTAATTTCCTTTTGCCTGAGAACTTATATTTTTTTTCTAGCACGTCTCATCTGAAAAAATTAATAAAATCTCTGAAAAGAAGCAATAGTTGTAGTAAAAATAAGACAGCATACAATTAGGAAAAAGAAGTACTTGTTCAATATATAAAATTCCATTAGATGTCGCCATAGTCTCCAATATATATGGCAGCCGACCAGTAGAAATATCTATAATAATAAAACAACATTATAAAAAATAGTTATCTATAAAACTACATTATATATGGAAAAGGGTTATATAGTATGAAAGTACTTTCATAATGACGCGACAGCAATTCCAATCTTGAGTTTTCAACAATCTTACATATTTATGCATTGTCGGCGGAGGAGTAACATTACAACAACTAAGTTGACAATGAGCATATGATTACTTTGTCGTGTGTTGTCGAGCCAGGAGTTGATGAGCACGTCCAGAAGGAACCATTCCTTTCCCCATATTCTTATTGCATGAGACCCACCAAGAAGCATATAGCATGCGAAATCAAATAAAAATGCCTATATATAGAGTCTTGATAATGTCTAATAATTTTCTTGTATCATATAGAGAGTCAAATAGGTAGTGTCTTGGTAGACATGGCGCGGGGTTAATAGTGGACGGCAGGCAAAGAATAATTAAATTTCCATGATATAGATAGAATACATGAGACACCAAACTTTAATTTGTATATATCGAGTGAGTTGACCAGTTTTTATTTTTGCATTATTTGCTGCTCATATATATATAGGTCAACAGAAGGATGCATTCCTATCGATAAGTAATTAAAAAGAATGATGCAATAAATTACTCATCATATCCTCAATACCTAAAAGTTTTAAATGATTACTCAAATCCACTCTCCTCTCTTTCTCCCCTATCCACTTTAAAAGGTTTCGGTAATCTGTTAGAGGAAAAGAAGAAAAAACTACACTATCAATAATAAGAAATCTTCTATATAGACTTTAGGAGATGGATAGAGGATAAGTAATCTGTTGTAGATGCTCTTATTTGTCTTGATGTAGAGAAGTCGCTTTATTATCTGAAAATATATATCAACATACACACGAGAGAGAAGTTGATCCATGGACAAACAAACGGCAACTGGACGTACGAGCCATGGGTGTAATTAGCTTAATTAATTGTCAGCTGATATGATGAGTCGTTTGCTGTAGTTGGTGTTGAAGTCCGTACATGCATATATCCGATCCATGGGTTAAAATGACAACAATATAATCGTGCGTGATATATTTGTTTGCATTATATATATTGGTTTAGAAGTTCACTTTATTGATATCGAATCATTGATCGACCACACGGCCTTTTAATTTGTTTGCTGTCAAAAAAAAACTTTTTCTTTATAGAGAGTTAAGTACATGAGTGCCACTTTAATTCATAAACTTTGAAAAATATTTTTTTAGTTCTTGAATTTGTTAAGTGGTGCACCGTAGTGATTGATGTCACGATCCAGAAATGGATCTGCGGCACACTATATATTTAACAAATTTAGAGACACGGTGCATCACTTAACGAGTTTAGAGACCTAGAAATATATTTTCAAAATTTGTTGACCTAAGTAGCACCTTTTGACCAAAGTTTAGATGATGTTCATGCATTTAACACGAAACAAGCACATCAACATATGTTCCATCGCAGCTAGCTAATTAGATGGTCAGCAACACTCCTATAGTGTCACTAGCTAGGTGCGAGGAACATGACATGCATAACCATGCAATGAAGGAAGAGACCACATACGGAGATGCATCGTGCATGCATGCCTCTCCGAACCTAACCAAAATGAACAAACACAACTTTTTTTTGGAGCAAAATGAACAAACACGACTGGATGATGATGACGCGATTGAATGGGCCTCTCCCATCGAGTACTGCCGGCCGGCCCAGCCAGCAACGCAACATCAACGATACCTCACGGGCCTAGACGAAGCGCACGGCTATTCTATCAGCCCAACGAGTGCCTTTAATTGGAGTCGATCTGTTCCATTCCAACCAGAGCCAGGTCCAGATCCGCCATCCCCCCGTTGTGAAATCGGTGCAGGTCTCCGAGTTACACTTTAACCATTTAGGTTATGTTATACCCCTAAAAAAAACCATTTATGTTATGGTATATAGGTTACTCTGTTTATGATTTTAATCTTATGAATATTTGATGGTACATTATACGTAATATTTAAAAAATATTAGCTTGATTAAAAATTATAAACTTTGAATCTTGATATAAAGTGGACCAGAGGGAGCGTTTTACATGAATAATGAAAAATGCTTATATTAATTTACATGTTTTTTTCTCTTTATTAGTCTACTAGTCACTGTCTAGTTGTGATGAACTTGTCAACTACTTGTCTCTTTTTTTTTCTCAATCTCTCTCTCTCTCTCTCTCTCTCTCTCTCTCTCTCTCTCTCTCTCTCTATATATATATATATATAACGAATATTCTGCAGCTGGCCATAGAATAACTTATTCTGTGGCCACTTTGAGTTACGATAGTTACTATGCTAATTTACGAGATTACAGTAACTCATAACTAAGTGATTTACTATAACATTATGGTAAATATCATCGTGAGTTGTAGTAACACGAGTATCGTAAATGCATATTCATGTTATCGTAAATTAGTACAAATATTATCATAAATTAAGGTGGCTATAGAATAAGTTATTCTATGGCCGGCTGTAGAATAGCCTTACCCTATATATATATATATATATATATATATATAGGGAGAGGCTATTCAGTAGCCGGCTACAAAATAAGTTATTCTGTAGCCACCTCCATTTACTATAATTTTATATACTAATTTACCATAATGTCAATACATATTTACGATAGTTGGGTTACTATAACACATGGGGATATTTACCATAACGTTATATTAAACCACTTAGTAAGAAGTTACTATAATCTCGTAAATTAACATAGTAATTATCATAACTCAAAGTGGCTACAGAATAAGTTATTCTGTAGCCAGCTACAAAATAGTCGTTCTATATATATATATATATATATATATATATATATATATATATATATATATATATATATATATATATATATATATATATATATATATATATATATATATATATATATCCTTTCGAAAGACACATCTAGGTATTTTGAATATGAATAGTCGAACAAAGCTTTTAGCAATGGCGGCGCCTTTTCTTCCTCCACGTGCAGCAAAGAATCATTTAACTCTTGAAGTGCCGCCTTCCTGATTAATAAGCATCCAACGTTATCGAAAAACAGCAAGGTGTAGGCAATGGAACCTCTCCTTCCTCCGACGCAGGTATGTAATAAGGATACTTCCCAAGTAGCTGTAGCCTGTAGGCTCTACAGTAGTTATATGAAATGTTGCATCAAATGTGCCCCTTTATGATTGACCTGATTTACAATTGCCCCTTCCAAAGAAATTGTACTGAAAAAGGAAAAATGCTTCCAACGTTTCATACTTGGGATTTCTACCTTTCTTGTAGATTTTGTAATATACCAGCATGACTTGTATGCTTGCTGCTTCAGGTTCTTAAATATGTATACATAATTATGACAGAAACAAAGGAATCATAAAATTACTGCAGAATATAGAGTACTACATCTCATATGGGCTGCGTGTTCTGGATTTACCTGTTGGGCTTGATTATTAGAGTTAAATTGCCACCATATGTTATCCTTTCATATAAACTTTTTATTGTAAGAGATATTATTCTTGAGATATACCTATACCGTACCTTTTTTAAATTTTGTGTGCGCTTCATTTTCAGCTAAGAAGAGAATGTTAACCTACCAAAGCATATTGGGGTAAACAACCTTGGGACTTCTTTTTCAAGAGAAAGTTTTTTTTTGAAGTAAGGGCAGGAGCTCTGCCATTCATTAAGGAGATAAATAGGAGTTATATGTACAGAGTGGCACTAGGGCCAAAAGGGGAAAGCAAACATACAGCCAAACTGTGGAGGCAAACTGTACACAGGGGAACCTTAGCCCGGCCGGCAGTAGAGTCTAATGACTAGGTGTTGTGAAAGCCCTTCTATATTGCACTAGATCATCTTTGGCTCGCCCGGCCACCTGGAGTGCTGTGGAGGAATTATTGTAAAAAATTCGGCGATTACGTTCCTTCCACAAATTCCACATGATATGAATAGCCATTCCATTGAACTCATGTCTCCTCTCTTTCTGGACTGAGGTCAATGTTGATTCCCACCATTCAATTAAGGTGCCCGCCTGGGTTTGAAGGGCTTGCTGGAGGTTGCCGAAGTTTTCCCAAGCTACAACTGTAGACCATACCTCCTGAGCAAAGGGGCAGTTCAGGCAAAGGTGAAGACCTCTCTCAAGCGGGCCATTACAGAGAATGCAGTTATCTTGGTGAGGCCATCCCCTGAGAGCGAGATTGTCTATTGTTAGCAGCTTGTTTTGGACAAGAATCCAAGCGAACACTTTGCACTTGTTCTCCGCTCGTGCACGCCAGATGATTTTGGCCTTGTACCTCCTGTAGGAACCAAAGAATTGAGCGCGATAGGCCGACTTAGTGGTGTATTGCCCGTTGTTGGTCCATTTCCAAGTGATTTGATCTTCTATATCCGGCTGCAGCTGAAAATCCTGGATGCATATCCAGAGTGAGAAGAATTCTTGCAAATGAGACAACGTAGTGATTTTCCTCCCCAAAGTTTGTATCCAAGCATCTTGTCTTAGCTCTTGATGCACCATTTTGTTTTTCATTCTTACCAGTTCAAAGAGGTGAGGTGCTAAGTTTTTGGGCACCTCGCCATCCAACCAACTATGGTGCCAGAATTTGGTCTTTTTGCCATTGCCGATGGATATGACAGTAGAGGCATTGAAGTGGAGGCGGTCTATTTCATTACATGGGACGGTAGTGTCCATCCATGGCTTGTCAGCTGCTGTCCATTCATGCCATAACCATCTCAGTCATAGTGCCCTGCTGAACTTAACGAGATCAATCACCCCGAGTCCTCCAAGGTCTTTAGGTTGGCAGACAGTCGGCCAGTTGACCAGGCAATGTCCGCCCTTTGCATTATCATCCCCTTTCTAAAGGAAGGAGCGCCGGATCTTGTCTATCTGCTTTCTTGCCCAGACAACAATGGGAAAGATAGTCAGATGGTAGGTCGGCATAGAGGATAACACTGAGGTAACTAAGGTGAGTCTCCCTGTGCGGTTTAGAAGTCGCCCTTTCCAACCTGATAGGCGCTGCCCGATTTTCTCAATCAGAGGTTGTACATGTATCTTTTGTAGTGCCCTCGTGTGTAGCTGTAGACCAAGGTAGCGGCAAGGGAAGTCTTTACAAGCGCCTGGGAAAGGTACAAGAACATGCTGAAGGTCTATACCTTCACAGCGGATGGGGTGGATCGAGCTCTTGTCAAAATTGGTAACTAGGCCTGTTGCCTTGCCAAAGATTTCTAGGATACTTTTAACCGCCAGTAGATCATCCCAATTTGGGGTGATGAAGATTGCCGCGTCATCCACTTAAAGTGAAGTTCTAAGTTTCGTCGAAGCCAGCGGCAGGGGCGTGAGGACTCCATTAGTAGAAGCCATGTCAAGGATACACTGTAGAGGATCAATGGCTAAAATAAAAAGCAAGGGTGAGAGGGGGTCTCCTTGTCGCACCCCGCATGAAACTATCTCCCAGCTGGCCGTTTATCATGGCTCTTGAGGACGCCATGCCAAAGAGCATTGACATCCATTGTCTCCATCTTTCCCCAAATCCCAAGGCATGAAGGACCTCAAGGAGGTAGCTCCAATTGATAGTGTCGAAGGCCTTTTGGATGTCCAGCTTCATGAAAAGTGTCAGGATTTTTAGTCTTTGCAATCTCTTCACCGTATTTTGTACATAGAGAAAGTTGTCCTGTATGCACCTCCGTTTGATAAATGCACTTTGGCAATTGGAGACAATGTCATCTAGGAGCGATGCCAATCTGTTAGTGAGCAGCTTGGAGAAGATTTTTGCAATGTTGTGAATCAAGCTAATCGGCCTGTAGTCGCTAACTTTGATGGCATCTGGCTTTTTTGGGATGAGAATGATGTTGGCTAAATTTAGGAGGTCTAGGTTCTGGCTATTCATGTTGTATAATTGATTGAAGGCGGCGGTGAGGTCAAAGCGGATAATATCCCAACATTTCTTGAAAAATGCTTTTGTGAACCCATCCGGCCTAGGTGCTTTATCGCCCGGCATTGAGTCAATGGTCCATTTGATCTCCTCCTATGTGAATGGGGTTTCAAGGGCCGACAGGTCATGGTGTTGATAGCCCAAGGAAGTCCAGTTGAAGGCGGACAACCTATTTATGGTCGATCCAAGATGTTGCTTGAAGTGATCCATGACCTCTTTTCCTTGTCCTCTTGGGTGAAGAGAATTTCATTTCCCCTTTGAAGGCACTGGATGTAGTTTTTCCTCAATCTTGCATTTGCCCTTAGCCGGAAGAATTTAGTATTTGCATCTCCTAAATAGAGGTTGGTTAACCGAGAGCGTTGATGCATTCTCGATTTTTTGATGAGCGCAAGACCAATTGATCTTGTTTTGAGGTGCCTAAGGAGTTTAGTTTCATCTAGGCTGAGAGCTCTGTCTTCCTGAGCCGTTTCTAGGCGAAGAATTAGCTCTTTGACAATGGCCAATTGCAATGCAGTATCACCAATTTTTGTTCTTTTCCATTGCTTGATGGCTTTGGCGGTGCGGGCCATTTTGATGTGCAGCCGCCTGAGGGGCTGGGATGAGCTGACGGGTTTGTTCCAGGATGTCTGGACAGTTTGATGGAAGCCCTCCATGTTTGTCTAGGAATTTTTGAAACGGAAAAAATTGGACGGAGTTCGATTCAGCTCTCCTTATAGCAGCAAAGGAGTATGGTCAGACATGGTGGACGGCAGGGAGTGAAGATAGCAGGAGGGGAATAACATCTCCCAATCAGGTGTGCAGAAGAATCTATCAATCCTTGTCAAGGTTGGGCTGTTTTGACCGTTACTACATGTGAATCTCCTTCCATTTAGCCTTAATTCTTTTAGGTGCAAAGCATCAATCGTTGCTCTGAATGAGCCCACGAGTCTCCTGTTGAGGTTGGAGTTGTTTTTATCCGTGGCCTGGTAAATGAGGTTGAAATCTCCCACAATGAGCCAACATTCACGGTCGACTGTTGCTAGGTCTTTTAGTTCTTGCAGGAAGAGGAGTTTGTCCGCATCGGATTGTGGTCCGTAGACAATGGTGATCCACCAGGTTGATGCATCAGCCCTCATAGTGACCTTGGCTGTGATTGTGTTCAAGGTGGTTGAGGCGTCTGAGATCAAAAAATAATCCTCTGATGCGGCCAGGAGGATCCCACCCCTTGTTTGCGAGGTCGGTAGGAAGGCAAAGTTATTAAGGAATTTAGGTCCGAGAGTGCGAGCTATCATAGCTTGGTCGATGTTCTATAATTTCATTTCCTACAGATAGACTATGGTGCACTTTGTTTCACGAACAGTTAAATTCACGGAGTCACGCCTCGCGCCATCATTGAGGCCTCGTACATTCCAGCTCAAGATTTGGCAGCTGCTTTGTGTCATTGTAGAACTGATTCATCCCAAGGTTAATCAGCGAAGGACCAGCTAGGCTGACACAGGGCGTGGGGCGGCGTCATCAGAGAGGCCGCAGAGGGCAACTAAGGCCTTGATCACCATGTCAAAGAGGGGTCCTTTAAAGAGGTTGAGGTAGTGCTGTAGGTTTTCCTCAGGCGTCATGTTGGCATCTTGGGAAATGCCGAGCTTCTTCATGAGCACCTGGCGTGCCCAGCAGGCAGCGTTGCCACATGGCCAGGCAATGGCCGCCAACTGAGCACTACGCCACAACGGCTTGGGAGGATCCTTCCTTGACTTACAATGGCGTATGGGTTGTTGGTTGCCCAACGGGAGCAGGGGTGGGGTCACTGCACGTGTGATGCCCCTGATGAAGGACGAAGTTGGTGAAGCGATCCTCACAGGGCTAGATGGTGGCGAGGTTGCGTCCTCTCTAGTTGGCATTTCAGTAGGATGTTGAGTAAGATGCTGTGCCGGTGGCTCAGCTACGGCGCGAGGGCGCCTAGAATAGACGAACCCTGGGATGAAGCGGCATCGTTCACGTGCCAATAGTGAGTCAAGCATTACCATCTTCGGTGATTGCGGCGATTGGTGGTGGATGTTGTCATCGCCTCCTTCCTGGCCAGGCGATCTGCAACGCTCGCATGAGATAGGAGACACCGGGCATGCGGGGAGAGTCTTCGGTTCAGAGCGCGCCCTTCTGGAGCCACACGTGCGTGCCACGCGCTCCCTGCTTTGGCCGGGACACCCAGCTTCCCAAACTAGGCTCACGCTCCATTGACGCCTTAGGGGGCCTTACCTAGCGTTGAGGCCCTCCCGCGAAGGGGCCTGTTCTTGGTCAGTCCTCCCGCTAGAGGCATCTGGGGGTGTGGGATGCTGCTAGGCTCCAGGAATGATGCCATCGAGTGTTGCAGATGTCCTGGAGCAACGGCCGGTGCACGGTGGAGAAGTCGAGTTTGCTGCCATCATGGAGCCGAGGGCCACCGAGGCGACGACATCGTTGCTGAAGTGCCGGTGAAGTTCCCCATGGCATGAGCTGCCATCTCGATGATGGCCGTGCCTCGATTTCGAGTGCACCCGCTCCCTGTGGGGGCGCAAAAGGCTACGCAAGAGTCACAAACTCTAGTTATCACCCTTATGTTCGTGGTGGCCCCGACGTTCATCGTCGTGGCGGGTGATGGAGGAGTTCTCAAGCAGACGGTTGTGGCGGTCTCGAGGTAACCTCTTGTCGTCGATGATGCCATATTGCCAGGTGTAGTTGTGCGGGGTAATTCTTCCATCTCTACCTTGAGGGTCCTCCACCGGGTCCAAGTGCACCAATACCTTGAAGGTCAGGTCTTGGCGGCCATGGGCAGGTGGGGGAGCATCTCCGTCGTGGAATTTAGCCATCCTGCCACAAAGGGTCAGCCATGTTACCTTAGGGATGTCAGAGGGATTATGCGTCCAAGCCCATAGGAAGAGGCCTCTGGTATCCTTTCTGTCCAGCAATATCTTGTCGACGTAGTCCAGCTCGCAGGCACGCGCCATTGCCCTTTGGCGATGCTCTCATTCTAGGCGTGTAGAGGGATTCCCTCTAGGCAGAGTCAGACGTGGTGCTGAAGGCCATAGAGGTCCCCATAGGTAAGCAGCCACCACGGCTTGATGAGGATTTCTAGGTTGCCGTGGGGGAGCCAGTCTTGGTTCACAGCTTCATCACGTTGATGATGGTGAGTGAAATCGATGAAGAAGTCCTCTGAGAAGTGCTTGACGACGAAAACGTCATTGGGCAGCACTCCGAGCCTGGAGCAGATAGTCCTCTTGATCGCCTCAGGCTCAACTCCCGATCGGGTCCAGCCAATCCAGGTGACCACAGCATGGGAGGACAAATGTTCTAGTTCTGCTTCCATGTCGCGAGTGGAGGAGGCCACCGCCGAAGTCTCCTCCAGATGAGCAGCGGCATCTCCAGGTCATGCCATCTTAGGCAGGGAGAGAGGGGGGAAGTCATGGAGGCTGGGCGGTGGAGGCAGGGGCGCAGAGGGATGTGGGGTGGTGAGCTTCCGGGGCTTCTTGCAGTGACAGGCTTTTATGCCCCCAGCCCTTGCAGAGGAGGCATCTCACAGGATCCCTGCAGTCAGAGGCAGCGTGGCCGTAAGCAAGACAACGGTAGCATTTACCTTTCATGTGTTCGTGTAGGCTCCCATTAATGCAAAAGCTAGATGAAGCGACCCTGGTGGACGAGGAGCTGTAAAGCTTGGTCGACTTGAATTCGGAGCTGCGCCACCAGTACTTTCGCTGCACCGGAGTCCACTCCTCTTCCTCTGGTTCTGATGGCTCAACAGCAATGGCACTTGAATGTGCGGCAGGAGCAGGTAGAGTTGACACAGCAGCATCCAGCTTGCATCCCCCACGGTTAGGAACTCTAATGTAGGATTTTGCCGGTGTAGCGCCGGAGGGGGAGTGAATTTTGTTGGTGAGGAAGCAGACATGCAACGAAGCGGACGTGCTTGGAAGGGGCATCGGGAGCTAGGGCGTAGGTACCCGAGCAGGCGGCCTGGCCACGATGGACTTTAGACGAGGCCGGCCAGTGGCCGTCGTAGGCGCCTCAGCTGCGGGGCGATGGGCGTGTGGATCTGAGTCAGGGACTTGGGAGAGGCCATGGGAGGGAGTCTCAGCTGGGATCTGGTGACCGGCGCGAGGGTAGCTGGAACGTACCGGAGTTGCAGGGGGGAAGGGGTTAACGACAGCGGATCTAGGGGCGGTCGCCGCGCGGGCGGCGCGAGGGGCTGGGGTTGGGGCGGGTGGTGGAGGTAAGGCGGATCGCAGGGTAGTAATGTGTTTCAAGAGAAAGTGAGTTGTGCCATTTATTTTATATTGTAAGTTTTTTACAAGATATTTGGAGGATGACATTCCTAAGGAAAGGAAATACGTGGGTGCTTTTGGAACAAAAGAAAGGAGATTTCCATTCCGGAGGAAAGGAAGCGAGCGATCAGAACCAATGCAAATCTGGTTGGCTCATGACGGCTGCATGCGCTCTTCTCGCCTTGGATAGAGAGAGAGAGCTAAGAACGTCCAGGAGAGAGAATGGATGCAGTTAATGAATGACAGAATATCTATTTTAGTCCCTCAACTATTACTCAAGGCTCGGTTTGGTTTCTAAATTTTCAAAACGATCATTTTAGTCCTCAAACTCTACTTTTAGGCTCAATTTCATCATATAATTGTGAAGATGATCGTTTTAGTCCTCAAACTTTGCATTTTTGGCTCAATTTCATTTATAAATTATCAAAGTGTATTTTGTTCTTAAAACTTTTATTTTCAACTCAGTTTTGTCTACGTTCTATGTGGAACACTGCACTGTTGCACCTGATTAGCTCCAACACCACCAGCGATTGAAGATAGAAAAATAATATTCATCCAAAAACTATTTTGTGGCCATTAATAATTCCAAGCTGTTATTTTTAGTGTTACCTTATAATGGTACCATACATACATACATATATATATATACATACATACATACATATATATATATATATATATATATATATATATATATATATATATATATATATATATATATATATATATGATATTTGTGAGAGCAATTATAGTTGCATCAAACATTACTTATTCTTTAAGAACACATGGATATATTGAAACAATAGCAAATCTATAATTTTGGTAATTTATGGATGAAATTATGCCTAAAATATAAAGCTTTTTAATAGACAAAATTGAGTTGAAAATAAAAGTTAAATGCACTTTGATAGTTTATGGATGAAATTGAGCCCAAAATACAAAATTTGAGTATTGAAACGACCATCTTCGTAGTTGTAGGATGAAATTGTACTGTAGCTTCATGAATTAGTGCACCTTTTTAAAGCTATCATCATATTATGCGTTTTGCAAGGAATTGTCAATTCAATTACCGGAAAAAAGCCCACTTTTTAGCTGGGATTTATATTTGTGTTATTCCTTTATAATTGGTCCTCGATCGGTTTGGTCAGGAGCTGCTGCCATCTTCTAAAACACGAGAATAGGAAAAACACAGGATTAAAGTTGCATGCCACTTGCAATTCTTCAGGAATTGGAAACACATGAAATCTCTAACGAAGCATTTAGGTACAGCACACGAGAAACACAGGAATTAGAAGAGAGATAGACACATAGGAAAGTTTCCAATAGGTTGTTGGCCTCAGGTTAGATTTTCTCTAAATTTTCTCTAGATTCGGTCATTCCATAGGAATTTTGTAGGAGTTCAAGATAACCAATCCTGTGTTCCACAGGCCCTGTTCGCTTAAACTTATCAGTCATGGTACAGTATTTTTCTCTCACAATGAAACAACATTAGCCGGCTTATCAGCTGAAAAAAAAAACACTAGCCGAACAGCCCCATTATTCCTCCATGAATCGGGCCTTGTTTAGTTGGGTGAAATTTGGGAATTTGGCTACTGTAGCACTTTCGTTTTTATTTGGCAATTAGTATTCAATCATGGACTAATTAGGCTCAAAACATTAGTCTCGCGATTTCCAACCAAACTGTGCAATTAATTTTTTTTCATCTACATTTAATGTCCCATGCACATATCGCAAGATTCGATGTGATGGCTACTGTAGCACTTTTTGGAAAAACTTTTTGGAACTAAACGTGGCCTCATTTGTTCCAAAGGGGGGCCTAGCTGGGATAAATATTTGTGCTATTGGCCCTGTTCGCTTAGCTGAAAAGCCAGGTTGAAAAATATTATTGTCTGATTTGTTGTGAGAGAAAACACCGTAAAAAAAAATACTGCTCATAACATGGTTGCTTTAACTGTGCTCGATCAGTTTACTGTTGTCATCTTCCAGTACACGTTACCAAGCGTCCAAGCTAAGCTTCGTAATGCATGTGAGAATGAGATGGTACCCGCCGGACAGCTCCAGAGTCACTGGAAAAAAAAATCCGAATTGTCACCGGTAACCGGATCCCGTCGCGATCGCATCTGTCACGTCCGGCTTCGGCAGCGGAGCACATTCCGATCCACAGGGCTGGCTGTCCAATTGCAAGATGCGATCCACCTACAATTCCAGGGGTGTTTAAATCCATGAGAAAAAAGCGAAGCGAGGTCGAGAGCCCCGGCGTGGTTTTTTTAAATAATATGTTTTTAATGATTAATTGCTAGTGTAAGAATTGTGGATAGTCTATCGGCGTCCCAGCAACCGATAGGCCCTTCTGTAACCGGGTGGATAGAACTGTACCGTGACTGCTCTTGTGTGGACACTGCACCGTGGCTGTTATCGGGGTGATTAGCATATCGGCTCTCCACTGGCCGACAGGCACTAAAACATAACCCGGGGCATCACATGCATGCGGATGTACCTCCATCGATGATGATCGACCATACCGTGTCATGAAAAGATGGCCATGATGCACAGTAGAACCATATTTTTGTCTTCAATATGTTACTGCTCCCTCCGTAATTTTTTATTCATCGTTCACGTTACTGATTAATCAAACATCAAACGTACTCAACTTTTACTAAATATAAAATAAAAATATTAATATTTATAATATATAATTAGTATTATTGATAGATCTTTAAATCTATTTTTATAATAAATTTATTTAGAAATACAAATGTTACTAATAATTTCTATAAATCTAGTCACGGTTAAAAAAGTTTGACCCGTATACATCCACACTTAACAAGGGATAGAAAGATTTAAGTTTATGACAATTTCAAGCCTATCAGACCCCAGGTTGAACTGGGGTGAGTGATGGGACATGCTGCCATCATCACCCACGTTTTAGGAAAAATTAGTTAAAGATCACGACATTTGGAAAATATCATCGAAAGACGTCCGTCACATGAAATACCATAGAAAGAAAGAATGAACCGTTACCTTGAAATAGCATTATGTCACGGTGTCTGTTGTTGCCGTGAATCCCTCCGATGAGACACCTTTCTTCCTCAATCCACTGGCCTAGTTGTGCATGGTGGCATGCTCTAGATCACCTACGACGGGCTGCCTGTGCCTGGTCCAACCACAACACCCGCTCCTGCCGCGCTCATCATGTCCGCAACATGCGCCACGCTTGGCCTGCCGCGCTGCCAGCCACCGCACCTGTGAGTCATCCAAAAGTCGCGCCCTCGCTCTGTCTCTGCGGAACGCCATGGCCATGGATGCCAAGCTCGGAGCCGTCGATCTGTTCTCGCCACCACCATTCCCCACCGTACGCACCACCACTGCTGAGCCATGTGCCCCACCATCTCCGCCAGCATGTTCTCACCCCTACGCACGCCAGCAAACTACTTCGGGCCAGAGCCACGGCATGTCGCCAAAACTGTTGCTTGCGCCGCCATGACCGGCTCTCGGTCTGCCATCGTTGTTCTTGTGGGTGGAGACCACCAGCACCTCGCCCAAGCGTACCACCACGTCCGTGTCCGTCCGAACTTCTTCCGACCACGGCTCACCTGAATAGGGCAAATCTGCGTTAGGACGCTGCATCCCGCCGCCGCCAATGCGCCATTCCTACTGCTTGCCATGGCCGCGGCGCGAGGAACTCTTGCAGAAAGCTCCAACCGGGCCGCTCCACCAAGCCAACTACACCGCCGCGTCCGCCACCACCGCGCGCGCCTCCTTGGCTAAAACTCCGGCGGCAGCCCTACTTTGCCGGGCGCCTCCGCCCTGCTCGACGCCGGTCGTCGACGCTTACTGCATGGTGAGCCGCCCCATCCGATCCTACTCAACCCCGCACAAGCTGTGCCCAGAATAGCCCCTCTAGCTCCCCCACACAACTGACGTGTACCCGTGCCCATCTTGTAGGCACCGGGTTCGCCATTGCCGCATGCCGCCGCCGTCGCCCCTGCTGCATGTCGCACGGGCACGGCACCATGCCGCTATGAGCCATATCCGGCCGCGCCGCTGACATTGATAGGTGCGACTGGTACAGTCACCGCCGTCGTGCCCTCCCCAGGGAGAATTGGGCTATGCGCGTACGCCGACGCGTGTGCTCTGTTTCTCTGAAATGGGGAAGAAAGGTGCCTTGACAGAGGGATTCACGGCAATAGATGCCACCGTGACGGAATGCTATTTGAAGGTAACAGTCCATTCTTTTGGTTGTATTTTACGTGACGAACGTCTTTCAATGGTATTTTTCGAATGTTGTGATCTTTCGATGCTACGAAACCAGTTTTCCCTAGAGTTAACCAACCTCATCAAACAATAAATGAATCGGCTTCTCACATCACCTAAGACTAGGCACTGTGTGCTCGGATGTTGAAAAAGTATTCTCATGCCATCTCTACCGATGTTGAGACTTTGCTTCTGCATACAATGTTCATTCATAAATATAAATATAAATATAAATATAAATATAAATATAAATATAAATATGGTTCTAAGACTCTACTGCATAAGTGTTAAATAATATAAATATGCCTACCTAGAACTCGGTGTCATCCCTAGGAAGCGGCTCGTGTCCGCCCTGGGAAATGAAGAGGCCATCATAGACCAGCCCAGCGAGAAGGCCACCGATAAGAGGCCCGACCCAGTAGACCCAGTGGTCGGCCCAGACCCCCTCCACGAGCGCGGGGCCGAAGGAGCGCGCGGGGTTCATGGACGCGCCGGAGAAGGGCCCGCCGGCGAGCACGTTGGCGCCGACGACCAGCCCCACCAGGAGCGGGCCCATGCCCCTGACGGCCCGGCGCGGGTCGACGACGGTGGCGTAGACCGTGAAGAGCAGCGAGAAGGTGAGCACGGCCTCGATGAGCACGCCCCGGAGCGCGCCGACGCCGGCGCCCAGCGCGTGCACGGGCACGGGCGCGCCGTCGGTGAGGAAGGCGAGGAGGAGGCAGGCGAGCGCGGAGCCGAGCAGCTGGGCGGCCACGTAGAGCGCGGAGCGGAACAGCGTGATTCGGCCCGTGGCGGCGAGGCCGAGCGTCACGGCCGGGTTGATGTGGCCGCCGGAGACGTGCAGCCCCGCGGACACCATGACGGCCACCGCCAGCGTGTGCGCCAGCGCCACCGCCGTCAGGCTCACCACCGTGTCCCCACCGCCGCCGGCCAGCTTCCCTTCATGCATGCATGGTTGCACATGGTCGAGCTCTCTTCTTAGACTAGCTAGAGGGGAACAAATAATATGCCTCGTACCTGTTGCCATGGCGGAGCAGACGCCGGCGAAGACGAAGAGGAAGGTGAGGATGAGCTCGGCGAGGACGGCGCGGACGCAGCCGGCGTCGGAGGCCTCGCGGTGGTGACCAAGAGCGAACTTTGCCATGGCGGGCGCGGGATGGCTAGCTAGCTAGTGCTGAAGTGCTGATCCGATATGGATGGAGATGGAGGAAGTTTGTTGGATCTTGGTGAGTGCTGAGTGCTGACGGCTGACGATATATGGGGAGACGGATCGGAGACAGATGCATCCATCCGCAAGCGTCGTAGCAGCCTAGTAAAGCGCGCGAGACTGTTTTGTTTTTGGAATAGCTGAAACTAACACGCGGTTAGTTAACTTATGGTATGCATGCATGTATATACTCCTATCTTTCAGCTGCCCTGCCTGGTTATATATATTATGGCCACTGATTTTTTTATATCATCTTCAAGCTTCAGCATGGGCAGGGAAATAGGAGTATAATCTTTTTTTATAAGGAGTATAATCTTATCACACTCTATATAAATATATATTTTATTATTGTTTTGTACCAATCGATCGACTCCATTGAATTGTACAGTGCGTGACAAGGACACAAGGAGCTGCTGAATTTGTTAGTCAGACTGGCAAAGGTGTGATGATGCAGTGTCATGCATGGCGCGCGATCAATGCATGATGCTGAACAGGGAGGGAGTAACTATATATATACTGTATATATATGGGGAATAATAAAGCATGTAGAGTAAGTACTATTACTAGTAGCTGTATATAGACCTGGTTTAGGCGTAAAGTTTTGAGGTGTCACGTGGAGTGTCGCATGGGGTGTTTGAATACTAATAAAAAAACAAATTACAGAATTCGTTAGTAATCTATGAGACGAATTTATTAAGCCTAGTTAATCCGTTATTAGCACATGTGGTACTGTAGCACTACATTGTCAAATCATAGACTAATTAGGTTTAAACGATTCATCTCACAAATTAGTCGTAAACTATGTAATTAATTATTTTTTAATCTATATTTAATGCTCTATACACGTGTCCAACATTCGATGGAGATAGGGAGTAAATTTTAGGGAGAAGAACTAAACAAGGCCATGGTATAGCTGCTTGCAGTAGTTTGGGTTGTCATCATATCGCCTAAGCAAGCAAAATAAAATTGCAGAAAGCGACGGATGCAGCGCAGCATTGGCAATGGCAGACAGAGGAGCTAGCGGTGGAGGTGGAGTTCCGAGGGCCTCTTCTCCTTCAGCGGCGGCATGATTGGATTCCCGAATCCGTCGCCCACCACTCACCGATGCATGCAATGCCACCGTCGAGTCGCGTCGCCTTCTCGTCTCCTCCCCTACCTTATACCTTATAGCTTGTCAAAGAAAGGCAGCAGTGCCAGAGATCCTAGCTTCTGACTGGCATCCACTCCTTCCTGTTGTTACCGTCGGCGTCCACAAATCTGGATAGTTATAGTTATTACGTACGTCGTTAATCTCAGCTAGAAGACTAGTACTACAAACTAAAGGCACGAATTTTGGCTGACAAGTAAAAGGAGTAAATAACAATTAACATCAGCACAAGTATATATACAACATATATGCCGGATCGTCGTCGTCAGCATGATACATTTGGATTCTGGAATCCACTTTGAGATACTGCAGCCATGACACCGGACAGAAAGGCTCACCTGCTTGTCCATAGCATCTGGACTCAGAATTTGGCCACAAACAAAGCTGCTTTTATTTCTTTCTATCGTGCACGCTTTAGTTGACCTCGCCAACCATTGTGCAACACGCACACAGACAGAGAGTAGGAACTGACTGAAATATTTGGAAAGAGAGAAGTAGAAGAATTTTCAACAATGAAGCAGACACGACGCTACAGGTGGCTGCAATAATCAAAGAAGACATACAGCACAGAAAGAGATCTTTCACTTATGTTTAGCCGCTGCCTCCCCCTAGATTGTTGGCTGTTTTGTGTGGCTTTGTTTCCCCTCCCTATTTGTTTTGGGCGGCCTATCTCTGTTGCCTGTATATAAACTCTCTTTCCCTCTTACTTAATTGCGTTCAAAAAAAAAAGAGAGAGAACTGACTGAAATCATTGGTGCAGAAAGGGATGTCTACAACTCCAAGCAGTACCAGGTAGTAGGCCAGTGGTTTCCTCCTCTATCGTTATCACCATTCACCAGCAAAGCAGGGCAATCACAGACTAGGAATATAGGATAGGACGGTCTAAGAGTGATGTGATGCACACTTCCACCCAAACATATGTTTTTTTTTCTCTTTTTTGGAATAAAGCAACAGATGAACTACACCCTTCATGGACATATATGTATATTCTTCCAAGGTAGTCGGACCAAGGAGACAAATTGAGATACATGATGAAAAGTGCAAAGAAAGCACTAGAGTAGATAGATAAGAGGAACTCAGGTCACCAGCAGAGATAGACACTGCCTGTGAGTTGACAGCACATGGAATGGGCCATATGAAAAACAAACCAACAGTCTAACACCAACTACAGGGAATCCACTACCATTGGCACGCTCGTACAATATACTCCCCCCGTCCTCCTTTTTGTTATGAATCTGGATAAACATTTATCTAAATTCTTAGCAAAAACAACGCTCTGAATCTAGATAAACATTTGTCTAAATTCATAGCAAAATCGACACTCTTTTTGGACAGAGTACACAACAGCATCCAACCACAAAACACATGGCTCAAGTCGGTGATCCAAAACAGTAGATACACCATAACACCGGACCTAAGGGCATACCGTTAATAACAAAGGTTAACACTGACTACAGTGTTTTTTTATGCAACAAGCCTACAACATGACCACAGCTACAGACCTCACTCCGTGTGCGTCTCTGTGGGCAAGGGGATCGACGAGCAGCGATAGTAGTATCCACTTTTGTCAAACTTGAACCTCTGAGAAAGGTGGACCTCATGAATGGGATATTCACCCCACTCCTCTTTCCCAAATTTCCTGAAGATATCCCGGGCATCAAAAGAATCCTTCCACTGGTTTCGTTTATTTGTACTGTCATAACAAGGCAGACACAATATAAGCGAACAATACAGCATCACCAACGGTCCAAAATGCAGCAGAAAGGGTTATAGCTTGCACCTCTTCCTATGCCGCACGTTCATCATGGTCGCGTGCAACTGCAGTGGCAAAAGAGCAACACAATTATAGCAGAATAACAAAAAAGTTATGTATGCTGTATTCAATTTAACTACGAGTCCGTTATGCAAATACAGGCACAACAAAATTGCAGTGTGTTTTGACAGGCAATGTTACTGCCCTTAAATTTTTATAACTGACAATCTCTTAGGGGAAAAGAAGTTATATATGCTAGCACCAGAAATGAGAAGGCTAAAGAACAAAATGAAGGTCTTTAACCATTTAATTAGTAATTACACACCTTCAGTTCTCTCACGTCACTTTGAAAAACTAGGCCTGACTTGGCAAAGGCGTCAGTTATGACTTCTGATAAAGTGCAAGTAGGTCAAGTGAAACATATGCATAATATGTTATCGCACTAATAAACCAATACTGATAGCCACCGTGTAAGGGTGGGGGCAAGGGTTCGGGGGTTTTCTCGGCCGGGTGAGAAGGTCCTTCTTATTTGAAATGCTGCGGGGACAGTCTTAACCCGCCCGGTCGAGTTTTTTTTTTTATAGTGACATGTATTGTACAAATAAATACACAGATCACTTCCTAGAAAAAAAATCCAAAGGATTAACAATAAGTAGACACACTATTTAAAAAATATCACTTCATCAAAGTTCAAAAGGATACTGCAAGCACGTGCTAGGCGCCCTTCGCCACCAACTTCCAGCACTGGAGCGTATACCACCCGAGCCTTAGCTGGAGAGCCTTTCATGCATGTCTGAATTTCATTGAAACTTGAAGGGTCACAAAAGATGTGTTTAAACCAATAAAAGTATTTTGAAATTACAGGCAAATATAGTATTGCTTAGACATCAGATTCCCCCTTCGGAAACCAAAAGAGAATACTGTGGACTGTCGAAAATTGTTCAGAAATGAATATGCTGCTTTTTGGTTCAGATTCTCAACCCAATGTTTTTCTTCCAGTTACTAGTCAATAAATAAGCTCTCAGTACGGATAACCTAGATACTCAAGAAAGACATATTTTCAGATCCAAAGGAAACTCACCAGACCTCTAAGCTGTATGGAGATAGGTCGATTTTCCAAAGCTTCATTTACTTGGGTAGATACTGACTGCATCCAAGAAGCAGTGCATTAAGTTGCTTATTACTGTTACATCGGCTATACATTCCTTAGTAGTTAGCACAGTCAATCATCACAATACCTGGAGCACATCCGAGGCCTTAGCTATACGATCCTTGTTCCACAACTTCAACATAAGAACCGTCAGGTGAAATGTTTTGGGTTTGATAAATATTGACTTGTCAATGCCAAAATCTACAGGTGACAAATAAGAATTCACTCAAATCCTGAAGGGAACAAGACATTTTAATTTGGAAATTCATAGAACAACAGAAGTGATATTTCAAATCCTAATCACAAGGAAAACTTTCTAGAGATTTTGTTTGAGATGGTGCTTTGCAATTTCTTTGGACATTCCAACCAAGCTATAGAACAAGTTTCAAACATGTTCTTTTTAGGTTGAGTCTTAGAGACAAGGAATTTTATATAACTACACCGAAGTTCCATAAGCAAATTGATGGTATTAACTCTAGGAATAACTCCAGCAAGGAATGCAAGGCACTTATACAAACTAGCAAAGCTTTCAAACCTGATTGGGAGCCTTTGCTACCCATTTTTGCTTCAGCAGACTCTTCTTCTTGAACTTGCAGCTTGATGGAAATACTTGAGCCATCCGCTTGCTTGTGGTCATCATCCATTTCATCAATAGAACCTTCACTTCGGCTCTCATCTTTGTCACTGTCTTCTTCCCCAAGGATCGAACTCTGGAAGTGGTTCAGTTTGTCGACAAGATCTTGGTGGAGAGCCAATGGAAGTGATATGAAATGAGAGTAGTCGAGCTGTCGACTTTGAACAGCCTGAAAAACAGGGTAAGGACAGACTAACTATTATGATCCAGTGAATAACAAAACCGGGAAAATGAGAAAACAAGCAGCGGAGATCTGCAGTGAATAAATGTTTTTGAGCTGCAGAATGGCAACAAAGAATTCAGATACCTCCAAGAGAAGGAAGTATCTTTTGACAACCGTGTGCATATAAATGAGCATGAAACTATAATAAATACTCCCTCTGTCCCAAAAAGAATGCAATTCTAGGCATGAGTCTGGACAAATCCTTGTCCAAATTCATGCCTAGAATTGCATTATTTTTTAGACGGAGGGAATAAGAGCTAGTGCACAGTACGCAGCAGTATTCACTTTCTATGTGATGCATTTGATAATTAGCACTAACAATTCTGCAGCACATGTTGGGAGCTATGTTGATCTCTCATGTAATTTTTGATATGTTATGGAGGTAGCATTAGCATTAAGCTTGTATATTTAATGATGGATGGTATAAATAAGAAGAGTTGTCAATCTCATGAAATTTGTATGTAAAAACAAACATAGCAAATTACTAATTCTCCACATCATCATAACAACGGTAAATTAAAATGTAGAATGATTCAGTAAACGATCTAAGCATGTGCCAATCATCTATTGGAGAAGTACATTGTCTATCTACCTCTTCAAGAGCATTTGCAATCATCTGTGATGCTTTTCTAATACTTTCAGCACTTTTACCTTCAAGGACTGAAAAATATTACATAGTTAGCTCTTAAACTAACTTGAAGCTTATCACATCAAGCATGATTTCAAGAAGCATGAGTGTATCTGTACCAACTGAAGTCCCCTCCCTTGATGATGGGAAGATAATTTTAACTCCAGTATCCTCTTCAATCTTCTTCTGCGTAGACCCACTACATTCCAAGGAATACAAATTATGATCAGAGATACAGTCCAAGTGTTATCCCCAACAAACATTGGTACACAAGTGAAACATATCAAGAGAAGAGATCACTACCCCTTTCCTTTCACAAAGCGTATCAGAGGAGCATCTACCTGAAACAGAACGACTGGATCTATTAACATTTCTCAAACACTGTAAGTGTAAAGATAACTCACATGTTAAGTGGGTAGATATAAAACTAAAAGTGGTTATTGAAAAAAAAAATCAGATTACTTAGACGCGTGTGAATGGTATACCTCAATAGAGGAGGAATATGTCCCAGAGACATTGGACCCAGCTAGATCCTTATTGAAGCCAGATACCTCCGCATTGTCTTCTATAACTACTTTAGTTGAACTGTATTCAAAACTTAAATTATTTTTTGACGATGAAGCTTCGTTGGTGGTAACTTCGACAAAAACATTGGTTGTTCCATCTGATGCCAAATTCTCACTAGAAGCTATGCAATCCTCTATAATTTTATTGCTTCCAGAATTTGATGTCTCAGTAGTCTCATCTGCATTGTGTGTCATTATCAGAAAGCTCAGAAATGGCAGTAGTGCGCCACACACACTAGAAGGAACAAAAGAAAGAGAAGAAATTAAAAAGGGGCAGTAAAGGAACAATTTAACACTTAATATAGATGTTGAAACAATCATGTTAGAAAAGGGTAAGTATCTCCATAGCATATAGGCGAAAGATCAGAATTAGGACACGGCAAGGTTGAAATGTATTATGTTTTGGGAATTCTGTTCCAAGGAAAGCTGAATACTTGAATGCATTGTGAATAATGATGATATTGTGTCAAGGTGCAACAAGAATGCAGGATGCGAATGGGGCGCACGCACAAACCTTTCTGGGGAACTGCTTCTGTTGAAACCGGCCTCCATCTCTGCACAGGAGACTTTCTTTTATTGTGCTTTGCCACACTGCTTGATCCTTGTGCCCCTTCCATCACAAATGAGGCCAACTTATCTCGACAAACTGGTCCCTGCAATGACCAAGGCACTAATTTAGAGAGACATCACACTGTGTGACAGAATTCTGAAGCATAACACGATGAAAAGGTGAGACGGTGAAGAATTCACTGCAAAGCTAGGATATTTTCAGGTCTGCAAGGTTGCTGAGTAAATAGGCACTTCTAATTCTGATACTTAAACTGCCATACCCAACAAATTCAGGGTCATTCTGGCAACAGTGACCGTGAATTGCGAAATTGTCACCACGATTCCTATTTCCTAGTGTTTGCATTCCACTTAAACCATCACTGTCTGCTCCGAGTTACTAACAAATCGCTGGGACCTAAAGTGTGGCTAGTACAAATCCGGTACAAAAATTAACAGGCGAACCTTGTGCGTATCATGGAGAAAAGAAATTGGGAGCAGAGCAGTTAACCTGGTGGAAGTAACGAATTGGTGAACCGGCGGCGCATGGAATCGCAGGCCGAGTGAGCCGACTAGCCCTAACGGAAACAAACAAGGAAAAGGAGGAATTAAACTGATGAGATCCTAACCGGAGGATGCGTTAGTACGAGGAGAAGAACTGGACGAGGAGAGGATTCGTTATTACGAGGATGCGCCGGGTAGGAAGGTACGGGGGAGCGGTGAATCGGGACGCACCTTGCGAGGAGTGACCTGCAGACGAACATGGGCGGCCTCGAGCCGTGCGAAGATTTTGGCGACCTCGTTTACCGACGGCCCGGCGGACACGCGGCTGGATCGGGCGCGGCGGCGAGTGGACGTGCGGCTGCTCCCGTTAGAGAAGTATAATAGCAGGCTGACTAAATATTGAGGTGCAGGAAAGAGGGGAGAAGAGAGAGGAGAAATGTGCTGTAAGCTTACAGTCGGTTTGGATACAATAACTAAGAAAATTTATGAGAAAGACAAATGTACCATGTATTAACTATAAAGAGCTAACTACTATATAAGTAGACTAAGAGAAGACTATAAAAAAACCTTACGACCTGCAAATCAACTGTATTATTAACTTGCTCTTAACGGCGAGCGGCGACGGGCGACCTCCGGCCCGCAGGCTTCTCTCTGCAGCGACCGTGGGTCCGTGGCTGGTTTATTTATTTATTTATTGTGTGTGTGTTATGTGATGGTTTAATGCCGGATGATTAGCGAGCTCTCGCCTCCTGTTGTCCGCATCGACTATCTCGGTGTTTTACCCTTACAAATTACAATTGTTGAAATTGCTGCACTAAGTGACTAACCTTTCACTGCTATGTCTCCTTAAATCTAAGTACGGGGAAGTTGGACTCAAGGGGTGTTTGATACCCCTCCTAAATTTTAGTTCCTGTCACATCAGATATTTAACACTAATTTGAAGTATTAAGTATACATTAACAAAACTAATTATACAGGTGAAGACTAAATACTAAGGACTAAAGTTGAGTCCCGTCACATTGGAGATTTAGATGCTAATTAGAAGTATTAAATATAGACTAATTAAAAAACAAATTATATATGGAGGTTAATTTCTGAGACAAATTTTTTAAGCCTAATTAGTCCATGATTTAACAAGGTGGTGCTGCAGTAAATATTTGCTAATCATGGATTAATTAGGCTTAATAGATTTGTCTCGCTAATTAGTCTATTCATGTACAATTAATTTTATAATTAGCTCATGTCTAATCTTTTTAGTTAGTATTCGAACGTCCGATGTGACACGGACTAAATTTTAGCCCCTGGATCTAAACACTTGCGAGATGAATCTATTAAGCCTAATTAGTCCATGATTTGACAATGTGGTGCTACACTAAACATGTGCTAATGATAGATTAATTAGACTTAATAAATTCATCTCACAAATTAGTCTCCATCTGTACAATTAATTTTATAATTAGTTGATGTTTAGTTCTTGTAGTTAACATCCGAATGTCTGATGTGACAGATAATAAACTTTAGTTCTTGGATCGAAACACCTCCTTAGTTTCGTTGTAGTTACTGGACTATATAGGTGGGAGACTTTCGAATGAAAGTTTTGCTTGGCTCCCCGTCGATGTTGGCAATGATGATATCATTGACGGGCATTATCGTGAGATGGTTTTAGTTTGTTCCTTCAATTAGCGTTAGCAACATCTTTGGATGTTGCTTTCCTCCTTGGAGGCATCACCATAAAAAGTACCACCACCTCCAAGCCTCTTGCGTGTCTGTTGCGGCGTGCAATTCAAAATAGGGATCTTGTTTTAAACTTGCAGATCAAATATATGCAAAACACTCTCCAATTTATATCGCTATTAATAATACTCCCTCCGTTCTTTGTTACATGTCACATTAGCTTTGTTGTAAGTCAAACATTATTATCTTTAATTAACAATTTTTAAATATATATTATGAAAGTACTCCTCATAGTGAATCTAAAAACATAAATTTTATGACATTAACCTATATATATATTTTTAAATGGATAGTCAAAGATACAAATATTTGACTTAGGACAAAGTTAGTACAACATCTAATAAAAAAACGAAGAAATAGCAATCTCTCATATTTATAACTAAAAAGATTAAAGTTTTTTTTTATCTTACCTGCAGTCGTCGTTCTGCCAACATGCGATCCCACGCGCGGCACGCCCTCCGCTCCCTTCGATTCACCCCGAGATGGGCCCACCGGGCATTGGTCGCGTGCCTTGCGAAAGGAAACCTCCCGTCCACTATACCTCCCGAGTCGCGTCAATCACGCGCTCCCGGCGATTTTGCGCCCCTGCCTACCCTCTCTTCTCAAGAAAAAAAACCCACCTCAACGCGCCGCCGCATGGATCCTCGACGCGGAGGCAAGAATAGCGGTTGTGGCGTCGCCGCACAGCCGACCGGAGCGCTCAGTGCCCTCCCGGCCAGCAGTGGCGCACGCACCCCCTCCATCCCGGCCGGCGGCGCTCAAATCCTTAGAGATGGTGCCTCGATCTGTCGGGGAGGGGCGGCTCCGGTGTGGCTGCTGGGCCTCGACGACACCAACGCCGACGATGAGGCAACATCGGGCCGTCACTCCCTCCCTACCCTCAGAGGTCTGGGGCTCTCGCACGGAGGATCTCCATTCGAGCAAGAGCAGCGAGGAGCACCACCGCGGAGGATCTACATTCAAGCACTAGGAGCTGCGAGGGCTACCGCACTGGCACCGGCAAGCGAAGGACGACTCCACCACCCTTGTCCCTTGTCCAGGTACTACCTCGCAATTCTGTTTGTTTCGTAGACCATACCACCTAAGTAGGGATGAAAATGGTACGGATATTTTTCGACCGTATTCGAAACCGAATCCATTTAGAGGGGTTGAAATCTATCCGTATCCGAGTCCGGATATCCAACATCCGATACCGTATCCGTATCCGAATACTCAAATCGCATATTTATGATGTCGATATCCAATCGTATCCTATCCGACATAGTTGACACTATCCATATTCGAATCCGAATCCAGACAGAAATATGAAAACAAATGTAATATCGGTGATATCCGTCCGTATCCGATCCGTTTTCATCCCTACACCTAAGTAAGCTGTCAGCACCAATAAAAACTTGGTTGCCTACTTTGGAAATACTTTGACTGGGTGAAGAAATCTAATAGGGGTTTGCTCCTCTTCATAGATGAAGCAGATGCTGGTGAACTTTTAGTAGCATTATTTTTATGTTGCCCTTAAGCACTAGGCACTAGGTTGCTATGATCAATTCACCATTATTCTTGATTCATAAAAGATGTCAGTTACACTTAGGTTTTGCTTGATGGTAGATAATGGTAACATTTGTTATTAGTTGTAGAAACACATTTAGAATTTTTGTGTCCGGCTAAATGCATTGTGTGATAGAGGTTATTTCAATATTACTGGCAAGCTTCTTTTCTACCAAAAGTAGCTTGAAACTGGAGATGAATGCAATCCAATAGCTTTTTTTTAAACAAAGGCAGGAGCTCTGCTGCTCAATTAAGACGAAAGAATTTATGTACAAGAGGGCTAGCCAATGGGGTTTCAAAAAGGGAACCCGATAGGCTAACCAACCCACACGACGCAGCTGAGCACTAACACGGCACACTACCATAGGTCATCATTGCTGAGCATGGCTGAAGATGCCAGCAGCTCTGACTTCTCATGGCAGTCCACACACAAGCCACCCACCAACGAGCCCAAAGCAAACGGCCACAACCGGTCATCGTTGCCAAGCTCAAGCACCTCGCAAAGAGCAGCTCTGACTTCCAATCACGGCCACACGCCTCACCTCCAGCGCTTGCCGACCCCTAGCAGACCCCAGCCTACGATGAAGGTGGGGGCTCGCCGCGTGTCATCGTTGTCGAGCCACGTCCCTGACGCAGCAGCTTCGACTTATTGCAGCAAGCCCTGCCTCCATGCATCATCGAGGAGCCAAGAAGCGAAGAACAATCACCGAGGAGACATTGAGGCCACGACAAAATCCAAACGCGATGCCTTCAGGAAGGTAGCAACGTCGATGGTGCCACCGTTGCACGTCCAAAGTGGATCGGACTTTCACCCTTGGATGATAGTGCTAGAGAGGATACACGATGCCCCCAACAAGGAAAGCGGCACCCATAGGTGTCGCCATCGCTAGGCTTTTGCCCAAGGTGTCCTCTAGCACGAACGTCGGGCCAAGAAGCAAGGCCCCATGCCATCTATCACTGCCTTCACCGTTGTCCTGTCGCTCCACAGTAACCCCTTCAGAGGGGCCTCGACATGCCAGCTGCATGCATCAGCCGTCACCCCCTCTAGCCGAGCAACACCTCAGCTGGCTGCTATCGTCGGCTCTAGGCACGTGCTACCCATGCTGTTGTTAGTCATTGAATTCTTACTCTTGGTAGTAGCAGAATTCTTACTCTCATCGAGAGAGGATGACACTAGGAGTTGGGGCAATTTTCTGGTTTATTTCCAAATGCCATGCCAACCTGAGGGGTTGGGGGTACATATTTATAGGCTGCTAGCCAATCAAGCATATACCAAGATGCTAGTCTAAGATGTTATCCTAGATGCTAAGATACTGTCCTCTAAGATGTTGTCCTCTAGTCTAAGATGTTGTCCTCTAAGATATTGTCCTCTAGTATAAGATGCTGTCCTCTAAGATGCTGTCCTCTAGTCTAAGATGCTGTCCTAAAAACAAACTATATAGCCACAAGGACCATGTGATCAACATAGCCCCACAAAGACCAGCCCACACATGAGACTTATCCCATCATTCTCCCCCTAAGTCTTGTGTGTTGTCCTATGGGAAAGTTGAACCATCCCGGTCCGAGAGCAGAGCTTAAGGAACTTGATCCTCCCAAGGGGCTTGGTGAGCAGGTCCGCAAGCTGATCCTTGGTGTTGATGTAGCTCGCCTTGATGCTCCCTTCCTCCAAACAGCCTCGGATGAAGTGGTACCTCACCCGGATGTGCTTGCTGCGTTCATGGAACATGGGGTTCTTTGCTAGGGTCAGAGCGGACTTGTTGTCCACCCTGAGCTCCACCGCTCTAGTGTCTCTGCCGAGGAGATCATCGAGCACTCGAGCGAGCCAGAGCGCCTGAGTCGAAGCGGTGGAGGCCGCTATGTACTCGGCCTCGTAGCTGGATAGGGCCACCACCTGCTGCTTGACCGACTCCCAGCTAACGAGGCACTTGCCGAGGAAGAAGACGATCCTGCTCATGCTCTTGCTAGTGTCAATGTCATCAGCGTGGTCGCTGTCGCTATACCCGACGAAGTGTGCCGCCCCAGGGCACCTAGGGTAGTAGAGTCCGTGATCGAGAGTTCCTGCAACATAGCGGATGATCCTCTTCATAGCCTGCTGATGCTCCATCATCGGTCGCTGCATGAACCGACTAATGTAGCCGACGGAGAATGCCAAGTCTGGCCATGTGTGGGTGAGGTAGCGAAGGCTCCCCACAAGATGCTGGTACTGCGTAGCGTCCACCTCCTCCATCGCGCTGTCGCGGCTTAACTTTAGCCTCTCCTCCATCGGAGTAAGAGCTGGGTTGCAGTCGGTGAGCCCAGCTAGCTTAACGACGCGCTTGGCGTAGGCAGTCTATTGAAGCATGATCCTATAGTCATCCTGGTGCACCTCGATTCCCAGGTAGAAGGAGAGAGGCCCTAGTCACTCATCTGGAAGGTGGCCTTCATCTCTTCCTTGAATGCCACCACCTCCGCATCCTTGGTGCCGGTGATCACCAAGTTGTCGACGTAGACACCCACCAGCAGAGTATTTCCTCCACTGCCCCGTCGGTAGATGGCCACCTCGTGTGGGCTTTGCTCGAAGCCCATCCCCTTTAGCATGGAATCCAACTTGGCATTCCATGCCCTCGGTGCCTGCCGCAAGCCATAGAGGGCCTTACGCAGGCGGAGCACCTTTCCCTCCTTGCCGGGGATAGTAAATTCCGACGGCTGGTGCACGTAGACCTTCTCCTTCAAGTCGCCGTTAAGGAACACTGACTTGACGTCCATGTGATAAACACGCTAGCCCTCCTGGGCAGCTAGCGCAAGGAGGAGTCACACGGACTCCATCTGTGCCACGAGAGCAAAAGCGTCATCAAAGTCGACCCCCTCCTGCTGCACGAAACCTCATGCCACCAAGCAAGCCTTCTGCTTGACAATGGCGCCGGCTTCATCCCTCTTCAGCTTATACACCCACTTAAGGGTGATTGCGCGGTGACCATGAGGAAGGCCAGTAAGCTCCTAGGTGCGGTTCTTCTCGACCGCATCCATCTCCAACTGCATCGTGGCGTGCCATGCCGCGTGTCTCTTGGCCTCTACAAACGACCGAGGCTCGCTGTTGTCACATGCAAGGTGCAACTACGCCTCCAAGTCGTGAGGCACCGGTCCCGGCACCGGTTGGTCGCTGAGAAGGTTCTCCATCGTACGGTACCGCAACGGCTCACTGTCGTGGTACGTGTCGATGCACTCCTCGTCATGAGAGAGCGGAGTAGCGAGCTCAACCGGGCTATGCTCGACATGAGCTGGTGTTGGAGTAGACGTGCCTAGAGAGGTGCCTATCGGTGCTGGAGTGCGTGGTGGTGCCGGCTGTGGTGGAGTCGGCGAAGGACTCATCACAGCCGAGGTCATGGCTGGAGAGCGTGGTGCTGTCGGAGTAGCAGGCGCCAGGGTCGATGGAGGCTCGGGGATTGGGGTAGACGCGCTCACCGAAGAAGAGCTACCTACTCCCCTAGCTCCCTCAAAGTGGATGTACTCGATAGTGAAGTCATCGTACGTTGGAGCCAAGCCGTCGTCCACCGCCTTGTCCCACGCCCATCCTCGCCCTTCGTTGAACATAACGTCACGCGCCGTGCGCACACGCTGTGTCTTCGGGTCGAGGATGTGGTAGGCCTTCGAGGCCTCCACGTAGCCGATGAACACTCTCGGAGTGCTTCTGTCGTTGAGCTTGCTGATATAGCCAAGCTCCTTGGCAAACGCGAGGTAGCCAAAGACCCGCAAGTGGGAGACCGCCAGCTTGCGCCCATGCCAAGCCTCGTACGTCGTCCTACCATTGAGCGCCTTGGTAGGCGAGCGGTTGAGGATGTAGATGGCCACCACCACCGCCTCTCCCCAGAAGACAGCCAGCATCCCTCTCTGCTTGAGAAGGGCCCAAGCCATCCCCACAACCATCTGGTTGCGCCGCTTGGTGATGCCATTCTGCTGCAGGTTGTACGGTGCGGAGTAGTGACGTTGAATGCCCTCATCAGCGTAGTACGACGTGAATTCAGCTACCGTGAATTCACCGCCATTGTCGGTGCGCAACACACGTAGCTTGCGACCACACTCCGCCTCCGCAGCAGCCTATGAGCACCTAATGGCGTCCATAGCCTCTCCCTTGCTGTCGAGGACCATCACCCACATGTAGCGGGAGAGATCATCGACGAGCAGCAGGACGTAGCATCGTCCTCCCGGTGTGGCCGGTGTCACTGGGCCACACAAGTCCCCGTGCACAAGCTTGAGCCTCTCCTTGGCTCAAAAGCTCGCCTACTGGGGAAAGGGGAGTCACCTCTACTTCGTCAACACGTAGACGTTGTAGAGCTGCTCCACATGGTTGAGGCACGGTAGGCCTCACACCATCTTCATGGCACTGAGCCGCTTTAGGGCCTTGAAGTGAAGGTGCCCGAAGCGCTCGTGCCACTGTCATGCCTTGTTATCCCGACGAGCAGCGAGACAGAGGGGTTGTGCCACCTGCATGTTAAGGATGTAGAGTCAATTTGTGCTTCTAGATACCTTGGCAAGAAGGCGACGACGGCGATCCCAAATCCTCATGACTCCATCCTTAACCACCACGTGTGAACCGTTCTCATCCAGCTGTCCCAAGCTGATGATTGAGTTCCTCAACGCCGGGATGTAGTAGACTCCGGTGAGCAGCCTGTGCTCACCAGACATGGCGGTGAAGATGATGGAGCCGACGCCCTTGATCTCCACACCGGAGGCATCCCCAAACTTGACGAAGCCTCGGACGCTAGAGTCAAGCTCGGTGAAGAACTCCCATTGACCGGTCATGTGATGGGTGGCGCCGATGTCGAGGCACCACCCGTTAGTCTTATCATTGCCGGAGCCGTCGCCGAGGAGGGCGTGTGCTTTTGGCTCATCAAGGTGGAGGAGAGCCATTGCGGCCAGTGCCGCTGGAGGTAGCTCGATGCTTGCATGTGCCATGAACAGAGCCGGCTCCTCCTCCTCCGCCTCTGCGATGTGGGCCTGGCTACGTCGTGGCTGTCGACAGTCCTTGGCCCAATGGCCAAGCTGGCCGTAGTTGCGGTAGGCATCGTCTCGTGCCGTCTTGTGCCTGCCGGCGGCGCCGCCCTGGGCGCCTCCGCGGGCATCACCCTCGGCACATCCTCATGCCTTGGCCTGGGCATCTCTATGCGTCTTGCGTGGCTTGCCACGCTTGCGGCCGCCTATCGCGGAAGAAGGCTCTCCCTTCTTCCGGTCACCTTGGCTGGCAAGCCACTGCTCCTGAGTGAGAAGGAGCTTCCCGCCAGTGGTGATGGGCCCTGAGAGGGACTGCGACTCATCGTTGTCGACGACCTTGAGGCGACCTATCGCCTCCTCGATCAACATCATGGAGAGATCCAGTAGAGACTCGATCGAGTGAGCCATCTGCTTACACTTCTCGGGGATGCAGCGGAAGAGCTTTTCGACAGCTCTCTCCTCGCCATAGGTGTCATCATCGAATTGCACCATCTTCTGCAACAGAGTGTTGAGACGAAGAGCGAAGTCATCAATGTCCTCACCTGGCTTGAAGGCCAGGTTCTCCCACTCCTTGTGAAGTGCCTGCAGTGTGGACTTGCGGGCACGATCGCTGCCGATGTGTGCCGCAGCAATGGCATCCCAAGCCTCCTTGGCAATCCGCTTGCTGGTAAGCGAGAACTGCATCTCGGGCGGGACTGCAGCGATGAGGGCATCCAGCGCCCGTCGATCTAGGTCATAGTCGACATCGCCGTACCAGACTGCCTCCCACATGTGCCGCACCTAGAGCTTTACCCTCATCACCGCAGCCCACTCGACGTAGTTGGTCTTGGTGAGGGTAGGCCACCCACCGCCGGGGCCGACATCCTTGACGACATCCTGGAGCCCATGGTAACCATGGTACCGATCCGGGGAGAGAGAGCCACGCTGCCTATGAAGGTCGCGCTCTCCATCGACCCGTTCGCCACCGTCGTCGTGCGTGCCTCCTTTAGGAGTGCCACCGCCATGCGAGCCTCCTCCAGGAGCGCCGCCGCCATGCGCGCCTCCTCCAGGAGCACCGCCACCATGCGCGCCTCCTCCAGGAGTGCCGTCGGCGCGTCCGCGCCTGTTGGGGCTGCTGCCGCGCTTGTGGGTGTGCACGGTTGCCCACTGCGCCGCCCGTGCTCGTCCTACCTCCCTCCCTAGCAACTCGAGGTCCGTGTCAGCACTGTCGTCAGTAGAAATAGAGTTGCTGATGCTGTCGCATAGGGCCTCGACCTCTGCTGCTGCCGCACGTGCTGCATCCACCGCCGCCGCTACTTCCGCCTCCGCTCTGGCTACTGCCAGCTCCGCCGCTGCCAGCCTCGATGCCCTTACCGTCGCCACAGCGATCTCTGTTGCCGCTCGCTCGCGTTCCTCTGCCGCGGCATGTTCGGCCTCCTGCCGACGCCGCATGCTCGAGGCGACCGAGCGCTGAGACTGCCCTGCGGACATGACGCGCTACCGGGGGCTGCTGCGTGGGGAGAGGGCTGCTTCAGATGAGCTACTGCTCGTCTGCGCAGAGGGAGAGGAGTGAGTAGGAGCGGCCGGAGCTGCTGCTGCTCCTAGCTGGGGCTGTTGTGCGGCTGGGAAATGAGATGAGCAGGAGATGCTCAGGCTACAGGATAGTACAGCTCCGATACCAGTTGTTAGTCGTTGAATTCTTACTCTTGGTAGTAGCAGAATTCTTACTCTTATCGAGAGAGTATGACACTAGGAGTTGGGGCAATTTTCTGGTTTATTTCCAAATGCCATACCAACCTGAGGGGTTGGGGGTACATATTTATAGGCTGCTAGCCAGCCAAGCATATGCCAAGATACTAGTCTAAGATGCTAGTCTACGATATTGTCCTAGATGCTAAGATGCTATCCTCTAATCTAAGATGTTGTCCTCTAAGATGTTGTCCTCTAGTCTAAGATGTTGTCCTAAAAACAGACCATGCAGCCACAAGGACCATGTGACCAGCACAGCCCTACTAAGACCAGCCCACACATGAGACTTATCCCATCAGCCGTGACCCGACGTCGGCCACCACCAGACACGTGCCCCACCCTCGTGGGCGCCGCCCCTGTCCAGTGGCGTCAGAACCGGCAGTAGAGCACCGATGCCGACACCCTTTGCCGCCGCCTCCGCCTTGGCTAGCCACCGCCCTCGCCAGCCCTCTGAGAGAGTGCCGGATCCAGGCGCCGGAGCTCCAAATCCGGCCGCGTGGACACTGGATCCAGCCGCCCAGGACTCGATCCAGCGATCCGGGCCAACACCGCCACCGCCGCCAAGTCTGGAGGAAGGGACGGGCGAGGGAGAAGGGGATCCGCTGCCGTCCCCACGCGCCAGCCGGACACCAGCCGGCACAGCCAACAGCCGCGGCGGATGCCCCCGCCGGGCTCCACGCAGCCCGTGTGGGAGGAGAATCGTCGGCTCGCTGTCACCTGCGCCACCAAATCACGAGAGGAGGATCCCCGCCACCGCCATCCCGGCGAGCCACGTGGCCATGCCGGCGGCCAGCCCGTAGGGGGGAGGGGAGGGAAGGGGAGGCTGCTAGGGTTTGGGAGGGAGCGGCCGCCCGTGTCGCCCGCGTGGGGGAGCGACGCGGGGGTGAGTGTGTAATCCAATAGCTATATTGTGTTGCCTCTTGTGAGTTTGAATAGTGCATGCTCCAAACCAATGTGAAACTTAAGTTGTAGGAACTTTTCACTCTGTATTCTCTTGCAAATTTTGATAGTTGGCATCACCAAATCTAATAGTTCCCATTTTCTGTGTGTTCTAATGTTCGAAGATTTATAATGTGACCACACTGAGAGCTGCTTAAGACCCACCATCCTATGCAAACCCAAAATTTACACTCCAACGCAGTTTCATCCCTGAAAGTGAATTTATTATTTCTGCTTGACCATTGTGCTGACAGATGATTTTCGCGCCAACTCCCTTCGACAATAGTGTAAACAACATCCAGGCCACGAAGCGAATTGGCATTCATACAATGCTGGTAAGTAATTTGTGTCCTCTGAACTTTATGAAAGAAAAAAGAGTAGAATGCTGGACTGCTGGTAGAATAAAACCATATTGCCTAATCTAGACAGAGAACAAGAAAAATCGATTTCTAGGTACTCCAGCTTACTCTACTATTGAGTTCGTGTTCTCTGCTAATCA
Source organism: Miscanthus floridulus (assembly GCF_019320115.1). NCBI lineage: Eukaryota > Viridiplantae > Streptophyta > Magnoliopsida > Poales > Poaceae > Miscanthus > Miscanthus floridulus. Next base: position 2,212,629 of record NC_089584.1, read on the forward strand.
TGTGCAGTTGTCATGAACCTTGGATGTTGGCCTCTGAATACCTTGATAGTTACCTGATCATGGTACAATGACTGGTTCTACCATGCAGCACAATTGATTGTTCAATTTCTAAGCAAAGTTCAAGAAGGCGCTAGGCGCTGACCCTTAGCCTAGCACCTAGGCTAGCCTAGGCGTTTTTCTAGGTGTTTTGTATATATACTAATATACATATATTTATATTCTAAAAGAAAAAATAAACAGCTGAACAACGGGCTTAGATAGATAGAAAGGCCGGCTTAGAGAGATAGAAAGGCCCAAGAGGCAACAGTCCAGCCCACTATTCCATCCTTATCCCACTCCAGGTCTCCAACCTTATCCATCTACTGGTCTCCCGCACGACGCCGCATCTCGGTCTCCCGCATCCTCTCGACGCCGCAAGCCGCATCCGCTTCCTCCCGCATCAGCCGCCGCCACCGATTCCTCTTCCTCTCTTCTCCGGCATCTATCTATCTCTGCTCTAGTGCACGCCCGCCGCCGCCCACGCACGCCCGTGCCCGCCGTAGCTCGCAGCTCCTCCTCCCCCACCGGCGACCTCCCACTGCGGCAATTTTCCGCGCGTTCGCGCCTCCACGCCGCCTAGCCCGTCGAATCACCGCCTAACGCCGCCTTGCGCCTGGATGTCCACCTACCCCCATAGGCCAGGCGGGAACCCATCAACTAGCGACTAGTCGCGCCTAGGCGTGCCTAAGGCGTCACCTTTTTGAACTTTGTTTCTAAGCTGTGCGAAATTAGCTCTGTTATGAGCCTATGACCACCAATCTTTAGAAAAAAATAGTTGGACTGCAAATTGATGTGGTGCACGTGCTTTGTGCCTTGGTTCTGTACTGCAGATTATAAGAGCTAGAAATATACCATTCAAGCACTACTCAATAACACTATAAAGGTGAGCAATTCTCAGAGTTAAGAACTATTTTCAATTATTTTAGAGCCAATGTCACATTCAGCGCTGCATGGCCAACGCCTGATCTGTTCATACAGGGACAGATGGAACTCCAGCCTCAACAGGTGAATTACAAAATTTCAATGATCTCCAATTCATTTGAGTTCTTCAACAAAATAGAGTGTGGCAGTGTTGTTCCAAGTTGTCCTAGGTTTATTATAAGAACAATAGCTCAACATTCTTCAGTTAAACTAATGGTGTCTAGATACAAATAGCTCTATTACAGGGACAAATTTATCTTAACTGAATTTAGTAAGCAACTCCTTAAGTTACTCATTTGTAAAGAGCCTGCTATGGAAAATGTGGCAAGACGTCCCAGTGAAACTGACCTCTATTCTATCTGATCAAGTACTTATTGTGAACCAAAATATTATTTGTTTTATTAATACAGGACATTAAAGAAATCCTCATGTTAAGGACTATAAGGCTCCATGCTTTATGATGGTAGAAACTGCAGTTTCATATGTTGCAGACCATATAACTATTGTTGGTCGGGATGGGGATCAGATTCATTAGGACCTTATATATGTTTTTCAAAGGAACTATGGATTGCTCAGAATTCGCCTATCATTCTTTAGTACTATATAAATGCTTTTCTACAAAACAAATGAGACAGATAGTGAAGGAACAAAAACGATATAGTACGTAAACTAACAATTATGGATGGACATTGTAAGATGCCTGGATGGACAACTATAGTAGCTGTTACCCTGTTGCAGCTTTTTTTTTGTTTTTGAAAATAAACACTGTTGGAACTTTTTGGAGCTCCTATGAGTCTTGATCAATTTATGTTCCTGTACATTGTCACCAACAGCATGCATGTTTGCAGACTGTAGGTGTAATCTGATATTGGGTTATAAAATGAAGATAAGTTATGAGCCTAGCTGAATTTATCACATATGACAGCATCAAGGAGCTGTCGAAGGAGCAGGGCGGCAGCGCTTGCGGGTGTTCAACCTCGACGAGCTCGGTAGTGCCACAAACGGCCTCAGTCACACGCTCAAGGTCAGGCGCATGATACAGTATGAAGTTGTCTTTCACTGAACCAATTTCAGTACTGGAGTTTGTACCTTGCTGATATACTAATTTCAGTATTGGTATAAATGGAGTATTGGTACCTATACTGATTACTAGGCCGTTTCTCAGCTTGCACATACAACTGTGTGACACAAGTTTATTTTATTTTAGATCATGAGGGCCATTTATTAACATAACTATGCTCTCTTCCTCCGTATGGTGGTGCCTATATGGGAGATCCATATGGTGCTTATATATGGTAGTCCAACCTAACCATTTAGACAATCACAAATCACATATATATGAATGCAATGTATTATTTTTCTTTATTAGCATAATATTTTTTGGCAGCCAATGATATATGGAAGAGGACCAGCACATGCAAGAATGAGGATGATGCCGATGGTGCTTCACGATGCTCGCCTTGGCTATGTCCTGTAAGACCATTTCTCTACAACACCATCGAAGCTCAACGCATGTTGAGCACATATCTGCACTTTGTGACAGCATGTTATGTTATTCTGTTGGCAGGCAACAGACTGGTGGAATGCCACCTAAGCCTCCACTGTGGCGACCGAAGAGATAGTGACAGAGGTGGCGAAGGGCACATCCGGGATATCGCCCTTCATCCTCCCATTGCAGGTCTTATCTTATTTTATCATGCAGTGCATGTGACTTGAAACTCTCTGATAGCCTTGTATTGCTTGCCGCCTTCCGGCTATACTGAACTGATGAACGAAGTGCTATAGACTCTGAAGCTTTGTTGGCTTATAATGCTTTTTTGACGTATTCTGTGGACTGAGTGTTGCCGACCTTATTTCACATGAGATAAATACATGTGGACTCAATTGAAACTTTGGCTTAGAATGCTTATTTTGCGAGATTTTGTGCAACCTAAGATTGGAGCGTTGTTGGCCTTATTTCACAATAGAGAATTCTTGACGCGTTGAGTGTTAGTCCTGAAATTTGGTCTTCATGATCGAACCTTGTATTGACAGTGGATTTATGGATAGAAAAAACAAATTGAATGCAACAGGAAATAAGAATAGTTGACCACGGACGACACGGCCTTAATTTTTTCTCCTGTTGCAACACACGGCCCCCCGCACACCACACGTATATGGTTGAAGGCATGTTATTATCTAAAATATGAAGAAAGGGTGGTCTTGGTATACCTGTCCTATATGAAGCAAACTGATAATTCAAAGAGATGGTTAGTTCTAAAAGGTTGAGGAGTAGTAGTCTTGTTACAGTGATATGAACTTTTACGTACGTATGCACAAATGTACAGTACTATAAATACATACCTTGATGATTACAAACCATCAATGAGAACTTTAGTCATGCGCAAAATTCAATTTGTAAATTGACATTCTGAACATCACGCTCGCATTATCATTTTTGTAACAATACAACACATTCATGCTTAAATTATCAGGGCATTATTTGTTCCCGTTGCAACGCATAGAGTTGGTGACCCTACGACGTCGTGCTTTTCGTGACCATGTTTACCTTTTGGATTAAGTATCACTTTAATGTCGGTATTTAATTTTACAGCATTGTTATCTTATCATGCGATCCGCGTGTTTAGTATAAAAGTTTAGTCGTCCCGTAGCAATGCACGGGCAGTGCCGGCCCTAAGGGTAGGCCACGAGGTGCGACGTCCGAGGGCCCAAGCGGAGGAGGGGCCCAAGCCCAGGTATACAAACTCTCGGTTCCTATAGTCTATTAGGCATTAGCAAACTAATAAGAAGAGAGACATAGAACTGGCTATGCAGTCTAAAAAGACAACATTGATATTTATTTTCTAGTTTCCTTCCCCACGGCCCTCGGGTAGAGAGGAGTCACGCTGCACACAACACACTCTGATCGTGAGTTCGGGACGTGCGTCCTTACACGCGTAGAGCTGGCGAGCCGTGCCGCTGCGAAGAGCTAGACTACCGGAGACACTGACACGACGCACGAGGACAGCGACCAGGCATGGCTCCACGACGACGACATCTTGATTCTTTGCTTCTTATGAATAACGATCACCGATTAGTTGTTTAGGCCCAAGGTATTTTTTTATTTTTATTTTTAATTTAAATTAATTATTTGTATAGTATTCCAGACTTCTAGTACTTTGTACCCATATAGTCATATTTTTCTTCTAATTTACATGTTAGAATTTTATAATGTTACCTAAGAAATATTTGTCATGGGTGAGAAAAGAAAACGAATATATTATTTTTTTAATCTACATTATTCCTCGATAATTATCATATATCTACAAATATATTTCTTAATCTATATTGTTCCTCGATAATTATCAGACATGTTAAATTAAAAATGTGTTATTGAATTTGCTTTCGTTTTGCAAGTAAAATTAGCGCTTATATATTATAAGATTTTATACATGATCAAGAGGGGGCCGTTACGACGAGATTGTCGGAGGGCCCTTAAAATTCTAGGACCGGCACTGTGGCAGAGGTGGCGAAGGGCACATCCGGGATATCGCCCTTCATCCTCCCATTGCAGGTCTTATCTTATTTTATCATGCAGTGCATGTGACTTGAAACTCTCTGATAGCCTTGTATTGCTTGCCGCCTTCTGGCTATACTGAACTGATGAACGAAGTGCTATAGACTCTGAAGCTTTGTTGGCTTATAATGCTTTTTTGACGTATTCTGTGGACTGAGTGTTGCCGACCTTATTTCACATGAGATAAATACATGTTGACTCAATTGAAGCTTTCGCTTAGAATGCTTATTTTGCGAGATTTTGTGCAACCTAAGATTGGAGCGTTGTTGGCCTTATTTCACAATAGAGAATTCTTGACGCGTTGAGTGTTAGTCCTGAAATTTGGTCTTCATGATCGAACCTTGTATTGACAGTGGATTTATGGATAGAAAAAACAAATTGAATGCAACAGGAAATAAGAATAGTTGACCACGGACGACACGGCCTTGAGTAGTAGTCTTGTTAGGGTGATATGAACTTTTACGTGCGTATGCACAAATGTACGGTACTATAAATACATATCCTTGATGATCGCAAACCATCAATGAAAATTTTAGCCATGCGCAAAATTCAATTTGTAATATTGACATTCTGAACATCACGCTCGCATTATCATTTTTGTAACAATACAACACATTAATGCTTAAATTATCAGGGCATTATTTGTTCCCGTTGCAACGCATAGAGTTGGTGACCCTACGACGTCGTGCTTTTCGTGACCATGTTTACCTTTTGGATTAAGTATCATTTTAATGTCGGTATTTAATTTTACAGCATTATTATCTTATCATGCGATCCGCGTGTTTAGTATAAAAGTTTAGTCGTCCCGTAGCAACGCACGGGCAGTGCCTGGCCCTAAGGGTAGGCCACGAGGTGCGACGTCCGAGGGCCCAAGCGGAGGAGAGGCCCAAGCCCAGGTATACAAACTCTCGGTTCCTATAGTCTATTAGGCATTAGCAAACTAATAAGAAGAGAGACATAGAACTGGCTATGCGGTGTAAAAAGACAACATTGATATTTATTTTCTAGTTTCCTTCCCCACGGCCCTCGGGTAGAGAGGAGTCACGCTGTACACAACACACTCTGATCGTGAGTTCGGGACGTGCGCCTTACACGCGTGGAGCTGGCGAGCCGTGCCGCCGCGAAGAGCTAGACTACCGGAGACATGGACACGACGCACGAGGATAGCGACCAGGCATGGCTCCACGACGACGACATCTTGATTCTTTGCTTCTTATGAATTGCGATCACCGATTAGTTGTTTAGGCCCAAGGTATTTTTTTATTTTTTATTTTTAATTCAAATTAATTATTTGTATAGTATTCCAGACTTCTAGTACTTTGTATCCATATAGTCATATTTTTCTTCTAATTTATATGTTAGAATTTTATAATGTTACCTAAGAAATATTTGTCATGGGTGAGAAAAGAAAACGAATATATTATTTTTTTAATCTACATTATTCCTCGATAATTATCATATATCTACAAATATATTCCTTAATCTATATTGTTCCTCGATAATTATCAGACATGTTAAATTAAAAATATGTTATTGAATTTGCTTTCGTTTTGCAAGTAAAATTAGCGCCTATATATTATAAGATTTTATACATGATCAAGAGGGGCCGTTACGACGAGATCGCCGGAGGGCCTTTAAAATCCTAGGACCGGCACTGCGCACGGGCACGCTACCTAGTCAATAATTCAAAACTAAAGTTTCCTTTTAGAATGGAGGAAAATTTTCTGTGATTCTTGTGAAGTTCAATTCATGCGTTCCGAAGAGATCCTGTTTTTTTATTTTTATGAACTACAGGATCAAATTTTCACAAAATACCCCCTGTTTTTGACTAGGCATGGCGGATAAGTGTGCACACAGGCATCCCCACGTGCATCCTTATTCCTTGCTATTAAGGACGAAAAAGCCTCGCTCGAGCTCACGGCGTCACGCGCTTGCCCACGGGCCACGGCGGTCTGCCGTCGTCGTCTTCAACGCGATCGTTCTCCGTTCATCAAATCAATGGATGGAAAAAAACGCAATGGAGTCCTGGACACTCGGTTTCGACAGCCAGCCTAAACAAAAGTTCCAAATATACAAGCAGACCATGTTTGTCACAACTCGCAATAGCGCTGTCCTGTCCATCCGATCGAGCGGCAAATTTCTTAACTTAATTAATTTATTTATTACAAGGCAGCATTGTTGATGCTGTCGCGGCGGAGCAGCATCTCCGTGATGCCCTGCACCCACTTGTGCTGCTCGTGCCTGTTCCTGCACTCGAACTCGATCACCCTCTCCGCCGTCCTGATCCCAAAGTACCCCCTCTTGCTCCTACCATAGCCATGGCTTCCGTCCTCCATCCTCCCTGCCTGCCCAGGCAGGTATCTCCGAGCACACGTCAAGAACCACACCTGGAATGCAACGCGATCAGGTTTACGAGTTCAAAGATCAAAAAGAAAACAAGCTTTGAATGAATCTTACACTTTTTGGTTTTGATGAAGGTGCCGGCCATATGTGCACTCTGCATCTTGAGAACCACCTGCAAATAAAGGTTCAGGTTTATTTATATTTATACACCTACACATGGTGTCTTATCTTTCTGTTCATGTCCATGATCGTACTCCACCTGGAAGCTGGAGTTTATGTACACGGAGACGAGCTTCCAGTGGAGGGCGCCCTGCCTGGTGCGCTTCAGAAGCTCGCCGCCCCGGGACACGAAGACCAGCGGCGAGATGTCCCTCTCCGGCTCCCTGCCGTCGCCTGGCAACGCCGTCGCCTGGATCTCCTTGTGGAGCCTCGCCCTCAGCATCGCGGCGCCGCGCAGAGCTGCAAGGACACCGAGAGACCATCCATGGCCACGTCGAATTCAGATGCCTCCGTTCCATTCCAATGCTTGCCGGTCTGCGTTCCGTACGTACCCGTGGCCGCGCCGGCGGTGAGCGCCATGACGTCGCCGCTGGTCTGCGCGTTCACGGCCGAGTGGATGGCGGCCAGGATCTGGTCGTGGCTGGCGCCGATCGCCTGCGCCATCTCCACGCAGTGCGACGCCACCAGCGCCGCCGCCGACGCCACGGCCGCCGCGGTCTTGGCGCCGGCGCTTCCGCTGCCCGCGCCGGCCCCTCCGCTTCCGCCGCCCTTGCCCGGCCTCTGCTCCGGCGCCGGCGCCGACGAGGAGAACACCGCGCCGGCCACCAGCGCCGCGACCGCCGCGGCGACGCCCGCCACGGACGTCGCCGCGTACGCCTGCGCGTTGCGGGACCGGGCCTCGGCGCGCTTCTTCTCCCTCTGCTCCTTGATCCACGCGCCCACCGTCTTCCCTCTCCCCGCCGCCCGGAGCAGCTTGACGTCGGCCAGGTTCGCCCTGGGAGAGATGGGCGGGCTCATCCCTCCGCCGGCTTCACCACCTGCCGGCATTGCCGCGTCTGCCCTCTGCGGCAGAGCAGACAGCAACACGATCATGCATTCGTGCTCATGTACCATGCAATGCAAGGTCGCCGACCATTTGATCGGATATACTAGTAGCTAGCTTTTACCTGCTGGTACTGGTGCTGGTGGTGATCACTGCCAAGCGGCGGTGCTGGCCTCTGCTCCGTCGTGGACGTGGCGACGGCGGGAGGAGAATCGGAGGCGGCCTTGCCGCAGCTGAGCACCCTGAGGGCCTTGGAGATCTCCGCTGCAGAGAGGCTCCAGGACCTTGCGAGGAACTCCATCGTCTCCGTCGGTGTCTCCGGCGGCCGGACCGTCGTTGGAGCCCACTTCTCGGCTGGGCCGCCTTCTTCCTCGATGCCCTCCAGCCTCGGGAGCTGCCCACCGTGGTCGGCGCATTGCTCCATTGCCTACCTGACAATAAAATCAAAATTCCATGGTGGGTGCTGAATTGCTGGTTTGATAAAGAACTGAAATTTGCTTCTTCTTTTTTTGTAACCATCTACCAACCAAATAAGCAATCACACGAGAAAGCAAACGTAGAAGCAGAAGAATGCCAATGTTGATTTCAAGCTCTTTTTTGCTTCTTATTTTTCATTGCCTGGGAATGTTGGTTTGTTCAGCCTGGTGGTTATAGCTTTCAGAGCAAACCAGCAAGCAAGAAGGATGTGCTGATGTATAAGCATGTAATTACAGAGGAGGAGGGTTACATGGATGATGACAGTTAGCACGTACGCAAGGTTAGAAGGCTGTCAGAGAGGGATCCTGTAGGGCTGACAATCTGAGGTATCTGTTTGCTGCTAGGATGGCTCAGTGGCATGAACTCACATCACAATCATATATGCTCTCCACTTGTGTCACAAGGAAAGCAGCAGCAACTCAGCACAAGTACACAGCTTCTGCTATATGAATTGAAGTCGAAGTTGCTATCAGGTTTGTCCTATATATGGAAGAGACAAAGGTAGGGCACAAGGCAGTGTTGTTACTACTCATTATGTTCAGGGATTATGGCATCATGCGCGTTGCAAGTGCGCGCTAATTTCTATACTGTTCCTCGACAGTTGCATCCTGGCTTTCTGCAGCTAATGCCCTGATTTTTATCTGCATTGCATGTCCTCTCAATCCAAATCATGCATCAAGAAACAAAAATATTGGTCCATTTGCTCCACACAAGTCTAATCAAACGGCATTCCTTTCATTCCCAAGGCATCTTATCCTATGAAAAGAGCTCGAAATTCGCTTTTCAAAGTGAGGCGGCGTAGTGGCCAGCAGGATTCTTTGTGTTTACCGTGGAGCCCAGGGAGTTTGGTGCGTGCCTTTGATCAGGGAACTCAACTTGTTTCACAATTACCTTGTAAAAAAAAACTTGTTTCACAATTACATTACAGGTCTGGAGCTTGTTTGGATACTATGGCTAATTGTTACTTGCTAGCTAAAAAATAGTTAAAATTAGCCTTAGAGCATCCAAACAAAAGCTAATAGGTGGGCTGTTTTTTTTTAACCAAACTGTTGACGTCGGAGATGGTCCGAATCACACACCAGCAGGGCTTTGGACACCCGGGCCGCTACGGACCAAGAACGCAGCAAGATGTCACTCTTTCGTGGTGAAGAATGGAGAGGTTTACAAGCACCACCAAAGGATAACCAACGTGCTCGCGTGACGAAGAGCCGGCTAGTTTTCAAGCAAACTAGTAAAGAAACCGTCGAAGCTCTCGCCCGGGAGGGACCCGTTAGGGCAAGGACGTCGCCGGGTTACCCTAGGTCGGCCGGCAAGCCTAGGGCGTCATCCTTGGTCGTGGATCAAGGGATGAACAGCATGGAGGTTGGAGAAGAAGGTGAAAAGGAGTTTGTAGATTGGTATGTATGACGACTGGATAATTGGGAACTCAATCGGCCATGATCCTCTCGTATATATAGAGGGGAGTGGTCTTATCCCAGTAGGAAACAGATCCCAAACATAATCTCCAAGTTTCTCACGTCCAAAATAGGTCCAAAACCGACTTAGGGGTCAAACCGGCTCGAAAACAGTAGAAAAGTCTTAGCCGACTCCCAGGTCGGCCTAGCCGACTTCCACGGGCTCAGGACGCTGTCTCTGGGCTAAAAACAGGGGGAGTCGGCTTAGCCGACTGAGGGACTCGGCTAAGCCGACTGGCTACTGGAAATTCCGGGCGAAAAGCTTCCGAAATTCATAATTAATTTATCTGGACTCCAAATGAGGTGATCCATATATGGTTTTCGATCAGCTCACGAGAGGAACGCAATGGTGAAGTCCATTCTTGTATTTGAGGAAGTTGGTCAAGTCGGCTTAGCCGACTACTGGCTGGTTCAGCACCCGAAAAACCATTTTCTTCGCCCAAGCGCCAAATACGATGATGTTTTCAGGTCGTCTTGATAACAGAAATACGAAGGTGATGTCAATTATGCATTCAGGACAATTTTGGGTGTCAACACAAACCTTCAACTAGCTAACCAACTCCAACTATTTAAAGTTAATCTTTAGCTCAATTAGTAACTAGCTCTAGCGATCCAAACAAGCCCTTAATCTTGTAGCAAGACAGGCAGTTAGTAGCTATTATTATATTCTGCCAAAGATGAAGCGTCTCTGACTCTGAGAGGAGTACCAAACCATTTCGATTCTGCAGGCGTTTGCAGTGTGGGTATCTGGAAGACTGAACCCAATGTTCATCAAAAATCAAAAGAAAAGGGAAAAAAAGAGTGAACAAAATCACTAAAAAATGCACATCATTCTCATTCTTCAACGAGGCACAGAGCAGAGGAAGAGCGAAACATAAGTAGATTCCTTGGTCTTGGATTTTTAGGCAGAGCGTGATCATTAGATGCGAGTTAATTCGCATGGTGTTAGTACTATCTATATATGTAACGTATGTAATTGTAATTGCGTGATAATGTGATTACGTGCGCATGATCAGAATCATTGGTCAGCAGTCAGCAGCAAAATAAAGGGAATCAAGTGCAGTACTGCCTGTGACATCGAGCTAAGTGCATGTCTGCATGGTATATCTAGGTACAAGTTGTGTGAGAAGACAAGTGTTTTTTTTTTAGAGGAAGGAAGAAGAAAGAAAGAGAAGTGTTTGGCAACACCTGGAGAGCAAATTGAATAGCAAGAAACCAACAGGGGAGGGGAATATGCCCATCCATTAGCATAATCAGCCATTCAGCCTGATGAGTGATGAGCATGATTACAGGTGCTTTCTTTTGCGTTTTTCATGGAATATCCTGACTGAGCTTATCTCCCCTTTGTCTACTTTAATGGCCCATATGATTGGGTGCTTACGGAAAGAGAATGATGATTCAGGCAGTGGCAGGGCTCCGTTTAATTCCTTCTTTTTTTTGGAAAAAAAATGCTTTCTTTAATTCTCATGTTGGAGAATGGAGAGAATGATGCTGCCTCCAATCCGTGTTTCCCGCAGCTCGTGCGAAGAATCTTTTGCTGTAGCTCCTCGCCTGAAGCGCATTTGAGAGACGTATCTGAATCTGAGGATCAATCCTTGTATGAAACTGATAAAATCTGTGCAAGGTGAATCCTAGCAGTACTCCAAGAAGCGATGTGTCGTGTAGCGTTTTTCATCATTGTTTCACTTGGAAGTTGGAACAGCAAACAAATTCAGCTCTTGGCCATAACGTTTGCTGATGATGCCACAAGGTCTATTTATCTTTGATCTTCAGCACCCCCTCTTTCCTGTACTCCCTAGCGACCAATATCATGATATCGAGCTTGTCCTTAGTGCTTTCTGACATCAAGAACAAGTGGCATAAGACGAAAACTAATTTCCTATTCGAAAATTTTGGGGCAGCCTTCATTTGACAAGCTTTGTTCTTCTGCTTTCCATCCTCCTCCCCCTCCTGCATGTCAAAAGAAATACATATCAGTGTCTCATCATGGCCGTTCGTGCAAGGGAAAGGTAAAAAGTGCTGCTTTGCTACACTGTGATAAGACCCTTTCGCAGTAGTGGAAGCACGTATTCCTGTTCATTCGCTCGACAAGACCCTAAATTTGGGAAGCACCAACTCCCGATGGCCAACCAAATGAGCATTACCGACGTCCCAAGTAGAGTACATCAATGATTAGCACAGGAATGCAAAAAGAACCAAAGCTGCGATTTTTAGTCCAGGAAATGACATGCATACACTGATGCAACTTATTGTAAGATGTATGAGAAGCATATGAGAACGATACGTAACAGTAAAAGTGAGTGGACATCAGTATCCGTACATAGTGCTGCCTTGCCAAAATTCAAATGATAACCTTGCATAGGCACTTAGGCAGCAACGGATTTGGGGAATAACACTATCCTTATCACTAGCTAGGCGTAGAATTTGAGATTTTGGGAGATTACATACCTAGTGGAATCTCCCAGCTTTCCACGAGGTTACATCTTAGTTTACATGAAAAGTTCACCGACTTGCCATTGTTTTGCTTCACTCAAAATTACCATCAAGCATCAGCTTCTCTGCCTTTGGCCCCTGTTTCTCGCATATTGTCCTATGAGACAGCAACAAGTCAGCAAATGAACTAATCAGGCACCGTGCAAACAGAGGAACTGAGGAAGACTGCAAATACAAAATTACTGGACCTGTTACACAAATAAGAAACCCACAATTTAACATTCATGAATACGGCCTTTGTTCAAATGCACAAAGTGCTGAAAACAAGACATTTTGGAAGAATCGCGGAAGTTGCCCACAAATACACTGGAATACAAGTCCCACGATAATTTTATATAAAAAAATTACTTACAATGCAAGAATTCATTTTCAACTTTGGGATCAAAGATCCATAGCTAATAAACACAGCCAGGTAAGTGACTTCATGACAACTCCCATGGCAGAACTTGGCCAGCATAACGATGAAATGGGAACCAGGAGCACCCGAAAATTCATCATCTATCAGCAGTCAAGTTTTTTTTCCCTAATCGAACACTATCAGCGGTCAAGTTTTCAGCAAGCAAACTGGCGCAAATGTACAGTATGTAGGACCATGAATCAAATAGAATAGGGAAGGATCACCAAAGCTCTGAAATGATAAAAGAATAGCAATCTAGAAGAAAGAATGGTAGAAAGATTCTGTTATGATTATAGTAGTATTTAGCCACACAGTCTGCCAAATGTACAAAGCATTTTAGTTCATTTACTTACAATAGATGTTTTTATGCCAAAAAAAACTAAGCATCCAAAGACCAAACATAACTGATTGCTTCTGATAAAATTAATATCCATCAAACTACACTCTTTAACAAAAACTCAACCTTTTCTAAAGCCGTCACCAGAAGGTATTGTCAGAAACTTACATCGCCACAACAAGATCGACAAAAGACTATAGCACCTTCCATAACTTCACTTACTACACCTCCCTTCATACCTTTTTTTTTCCTTTTTGGGCTACTTGAACTACTCCAACGCAGCACTTCATCAGAAGATATCCAGCTGATTTCTGAGAGTTGCAAGCATCACTGTGAAAAATATTAAAGACATCTATAACCAACACAGCACTTCATTTGTAGAGTGAAATTCGTTCCACCAATTGTGCATTACCTGCTTAATAAGATACAGAAGTCCCCATGTAGACAAATTCAACTTAACAATGGCATACTCTGCCCTGTTCAGCTGAGCATCTGCAGTACCTAATGCTAAAACATTTTAGAGGACAAAACCTCAACAAATATTCATATTGCAACATGTGTATTAAATTGACAGCAGAAAGTGCAAAGTTCGGATCATCGTTATTTGCAATATGCTCAAACCATACATATATTAACATGTAAGCAATTTACAAAGCATCCAGAACTACAACAAAGAAGTGTTTAAGCAGCAGTCCAACGAACTGCCTAAGCATTCATCAGTCATCACAACAGCGAGCAAACCTTCCATATTAGCAGCTAACAACATCATCAAATGCATCAGTGCTTCAGGAGCCACCTCACTAACATACATGAGACGAGACATCAAGTCCACAGACTGTGCAAGGCTTGACTCTGAACCAACTCAAAGGAACAGGGGGCTCCTAACTCTCAAAGCATTTCCTCTTTGCTCCACCAGATATGATCTATATAGGAACATGAATTCATTAAGGATTCTGGAAATAAGAACAGGAGCCAAATACTATCATCAGATTAATCTTACAGATTTACCTGTCACTTTGCTGGGGCATTGTGCTGGAATGTAGGAAGCGTGTTAGATGAGCTACTAGTTATGTTTACAATACCCTGATTGTGGTGAATGGCATCAAATTGTCCTTTAGGTCTTGAATTGCTATAATTTTTCCACTGGGAACTAGGAAGAGCCACAGATGTTGTCAGCTGCGCTTTTCCAGCAGCCATGTCTTGTGCCTGAAATGGTGAACCGTCATATTAGATATCATACAACTGCTCAAGGAACCAAAATAACAGGAGGAAACCATCATTGTCATTAGCATGAAACGTCAGTGTTCAAGGATAACTCCTCAAACTCAGTTATCATAAAGCTCTGTTATTTTTGTATATATGGTAAAGGCACTAATGCAGGGGATACCAGAAACTCAAATTGCGCTCTCAGGCTGCTAACTCAGCACAAAACCTGAACAGGAAACTCCAAAAAGAGAAGACAATCAATCAACTTCAAACTTTTTGTTCCTATCCAATACTAGTTAATATGGGGCCGACGAGGCCGAGGACGAGCTCCTGTCGCCGGAATCCCTGGGAGCGGGGTATCCAGGCCGTTTCTCGGAGGACTTCTTCGGCTGTGGTCGCGGGGAGCGAATCTCCTTCACTGACTCGGAGGATTACTCCAACTCTGAGCCGCCCTCACCGCCGACGGCTGGCAAAGGCATGGCGGTTGCGGAGCCGGCTGGGCAACGTCATCGTGCGCGTCGTCGTCGTCGTAAGCGGCAGGGGCAGGGGGACTTCATGGCTGCTGCTCGTCGGTCTCATCCCCAGCTTGACCCGGCTCCGCCTCCAGCCTGCCACCAACGGCGTCGTACCCCCACGGCGCACCCTGCTCGTCCTCTGGAGGTACCGGACGCGGACGGCTTCTTCCGGGTGCGCAGTCGCCGCCGTTGGCGTCGTCGATCACTGCCCAAGCCGGCTAGGCCTGTTCCGCCAGCGTTGGTTGGCCTATGCTTCAACTGCTTGGCGAGCTCACATGTAAAGGCAGAGTGCACCTTCCCGGCGAGGTGCTTCAATTGCTGGTGTGTGGGGCATCGCGCCGTCGCATGCCCGCTCCCTGCGCGACATGCGGGCTCTAAGCGCGAGCGCACTCCGCCGCGGTCGCCATGGGGTACAAGGGTCTCCCGGCGGAGGTCCGGGGGCTGGCGGACTCGGCGCGCCGACAACGACACGCCCTCGGCGCGGTCTGCCTCCACGGGAAGGTCGCCATCAGTTCCTCGCTGCTGCGCCCCTCCGACTCCGCCTCCTCCACCTCCCCCGCCTCCGCCGCCGCCGCCAGCCTCTGCTGCCGTCGTGGATACGGTGGGGGCAGACGTACTCCGGCGCCACACCGGGTTCGTCGTCGTCCCCCGCTCGGCGGAATTGCTGGCAGCCGAGGATGCGCTCGGGCTTGCGCTTGTCGCGGTGGTTGGCGGCACTCGGCCAACGGTGTCGACGGCCATGGTGGCCCGGTTCCTCTTTGGCCGCTACGGATTGACGGAAGAGGACGCAGAGGTTCGGCGCCATGATCCAGAGGACTTCGTTGTGCGGTTCAGGCGCCGCGATGACAGAGACCGCGTACTGGCAACGCCGCCGGGGGAGGGGCACCTTCCTCTCTTCTGGCGGCCATGGCGGAGGACGTCGTTGGCCAGTGCCGGATCATTCCCGTTTAGGGTGCTTGTGGGGATGAGGCGCGTCCCCCTGCATGCTCGGAACGCGGCCACGGCGCAGGCCATCCTCGGGCCCGCTTGTGCCGAGGTGGACGTTGTCCGACCTAGTGACGTTCCGGCGGATGACGACCGAGAATTCTTCGTCACGGCATGGTGTCTGCATCCAAGGTTCATCCCCGACGAGCAGGTCGTGTTCATCCCGGAGCCACGCATTCTCAGCCCCGTCGAGGCCGCTTTGACCGTGCTTCCGGGGCTGCGCTACCTCGTGCGGTTGCGCCTGGTTGCGTTTCAGGATTGGAGCGCGCCGTCGGCGTCGCCTGCGGACGATGCGCAGGACGGGGGTGATGCCGATGGAGATGACGGTCCTTGCGACGGCAACCGCAGCCGCGGGGCCAATGTCGGATACGAGGATGACTACTTCGGCGGCCGTGACAGCGACGACGATGGCTCCGCCGACAGCAACTTCAACCGCTTTCATCCCGGGTTTGACCGGCGTCGATGTCGTCTCTCGTCGCCGTCTTGCACGACCGCCGTGGAACGGCCGTCTGTTTTAGTCGGGGCAGTTCGTTGCCCGTTGGTCACTGGCAAGCAGGGACCCAGGCGCGCGGACGTTGCAACTGGTGGCCCGCGCGAGATTCCGGATGTCGCGTCGCCGCGTCAGCGAGTGCGTGCTGTCGCGTCGCCGCGCCCTCGACTGCGTGCTGTCGCGTCGCCGCGTCCTCGACTGCGGGCTGTCGCGTCGCCGCGCCCTCGACTGCGTGCGCCTGCACGTCCGCGAGTGCGTGCTGTCGCGTCGCCGCGTCCTCGACTGCGTGCTGTCGCTTCGCCGCGTCCTCGACTGCGTGCGCCTGCACGTCCTCGGGAGCGGGCGCCTGAGGACCCGTCGCTGTCGGACTCTACTCCAGATGCCGCTGACGTACCCACTTTGCAGCCGGCTTACACGCCACCAAAACCAGTTGCTGTAGCGGCAACTCAGGCCTCGGATGCCAAGGCCAACGGCCGGTTACTGGTGCCAATGAGCCCATCTCCCATGCTCAGGCGTGCGCCCCAGGGACCTGCAGCAGGCTTTGTGGGCCGCTTGCTCGCGGAAGACCCAGAGATACTCCTTGTGGGCGGTCGCACCCTGGAGTCACCCCGTACGGCGGCATCCGAGGACTGGTGGGCTCTTTGCATTGAGGCAGAGTTCGCAGGCCCAGCACGGTCGTCCAACTCAACGCTACGGGCGGACGTGTCCGCGAGTACACATATGCCTGTGCCTTCAATCAATCAGGTACAGACTGAGTTCGTCGGACCACCATCGACGGGTTGCGTAACAGACCGAGGTGGCTCCGAACCGGAGTGGACAACGCTGGCGCCTCATCGCGCGAGGACGCCGACCAGGCCTTCTGCACCGAATGCGGCATCTCCACCCAGGCCTCGGCAGACAGAGGCGGCATCGACGGCGGTGCCGGCGGCAACAGTGCCGGCGCCGGCTACACCGACGGAGATTTCAAGGCGCCTCCGGTCGCAGCTGTGCTCTGTCATCACAGAGCCTATCATTCTTGACCCCCCAAGACTACGTGCAACCAGGAAGAGCCGTGTGTTGGACATGGCGCTCTCACCGCCGCGCCGAAGCGGTAGACTTGCAGCCAAGAGCAAATGCAGGGCAACTAACCCAACGGTGCAGGCACAGAATGTGCTAATGGCCAAGTGGGGGGTGCAACCGCTGCAGCAGTCTTTGTCTGGAGAGGACGGCGCTTTTGACGAGTACTTGGCGATGTTCGGCGAACCCCTCTCAGAGTCCAAGCGGGAGGCGATCAACATGCTGTTCCCGGCCGGTTGTGCGATCAACGGCATCCAGCTTGCCGAGGGGGTCGAGCTTGAGGTCTAACCAACCTCTACAACTTTGTCGCCAAATGTTGGCAATGTCGAATGAAAACATGTTAGTCTCCTTCGCACTGGCTACCAGTCACTGGCGGTTTGACCTCGCGACTACCTGGTCGCTTGAGGCTTTCTACGACGTCTCCCTCGCAGTGGCTACCTGGTCGGTGTCGTCACACTTCGCAGTGGCTACTTGGTCACTGGCGGTTTGACCTCGCGACTACCTGGTCGCTTGAGGCTTTCTACGACGTCTCCCTCGCAGTGGCTACCTGGTCACTAGTACGACGTCTCCTTCGCAGTGGCTACCTGGTCACTGGCGGTTTGACCTCGCGACTACCTGGTCGCTGGAGGCTCTGGAGCTCGTTGGCTCCTTCGCAGTGGCTACCTGGTCACTGGCGGCTCTACCTCGCGACTTCCTGGTTGCTTGAGGTTTGCCACCGCGGCTGGACCCTCCCGGTTGGCGACCATTGTGCGGATGTATCTCTTGTGGCAGGCATAGCTTAGTTTCTGGCTTTTTTTCTCTTGTTTTTCTTGCTGTGTTCGTCGTTGTCTTGGGTTCGCGTCGGTAATCTTGGGATTACTTGTGACTCCTCTGTGTCAACTATGTGTTGCTCCGTGGTTTGTAACCTGTGCTACGAGGGTTCTCTCGTAGCTGCGTCGTGTATTTGTTTGGATGTTCTCTGCTTCCTCTTAATGAAATACGTGCTACAGTGCACATTCGAGAAAAAAGAATACCGCAGAACTGGGTCTTGAGAAAGTAAATACAACTGATGATTTGCTGTTATTGGTCCTAAGAAGAAAATTAAACATGCTACACTGATCTGTAGAACTTACAAGGTTCATGGTGTGCCGCACGTTGGGATTCCGATCATTGTTGGTTGCCTGTTTGCCTTGCAACTGTGCAGCTTGCCCTGCTGGACGACTTGTCTCTACATGCTCCTGGGCTTCATTATGATGAAAAACACCATTTACACCTGTTGACCATAAGGCCACACATACATATCATGCTACAACCAACTTTAGCAAACATGAAGGACAATTTATAATTATTTGATCTAAAGCACTACAACCAGATTTAATAAGAGTAAATAAAGGTAAAAGTTGGATTCCAATGCTTAAGAAAAATGCCATACTACAGTTGGTGGATGAAACCATGACATTTTTTTTCTGCATTAGAAGCAAAAGGTATATATGTAATGTACCTCTCGCCCAACTATATATCAGCTAATAAGCTCAATCTACACTGCAATCAAAAAATTAATGAAATTACTACAGAGTTCTATCAAGATATATAGTCTATCCAATCAATCTTCTACCAATCCTGTAACACACTGTCAAAATAAATAAATCAACAAGAGTTAAAAGGTAACATACTAGTTCATCTAATCAATCAATAAGTCTGAATCCTATAACAGAAAGAAACATTAAACAAACGTGAAAATTTGGTGGATCTCTTCAATCATCTCTCAGTCACAAGCGATACAGCAACAGTACATACACTAACCAAAAAACAAACCTTGGTTCATCTCATCAATCGATTATCAGTCCTATGGAATACAGAAACATTGAACAAAATGCAGATAATTCTGTATAAGATAGTTTGTTTATCTCACTTATCATCAACCACATCTACTCATATGTAGTTTAGTATCAAAAGGTGCATAGGCTCTATTACCTGCTTGTTTCTGTACATGTGCTTGAATTGGTCGAGCAATAGGTGCCCCAGGACTTTGCTGCACATAGAAGAGAATTTGTTATGTAGCCATCAAAGTTGAACCATCGTCCAAATTAATAACTGTTATGAGCTGCCAAAAGGTTCTGTGGAATGCTTCCTAAAAGAGATAACTGGAGAAGTAATTATTTCAAAGATGGTTCAGGGATTCTTTCAGGATTTTGCAGAATGCCTCCAGTTCCAGAAGTTTTAAAAACTAACAGGGCCAATCACATGAAATAACTCTTCTAGAACCTAACAGCACAATCACATGCCCAAAGTTGCAACTGTATAGGTGCAATCAATACATACTATCAGCTCCACCACCACAAAGGACAAAAACACGAATTCAAAAAAAAAGGACAAAAACACACAGAATGAACCCAGACATACCTTTTGTTTTTGGCCTTGTCTGTATTTCAAAACTGTCCAGTCGAATACATAATCAAACTCATAACCTGTTGAAAAATGACGAAGATGTTGGTATTAGAACAATAGAAAAAAAAACTTAGAAACACCATGCATAGTATTACTTAGAATACCTTGGCTGTTAAACAAGTCACGGAAAAGTCGCTTCACAAATGCATAGTCAGGTCGCTGATCAAATGCCAATGATTGGCAGTAATGGAAGTAAGATGAAAACTCGACCGGACAGGATTTGCATAAGATCTGACCATAAGTTCTCTTAGTCAGCAATAAACACAGGCAAACAAACACATACCAGGAAAAAAGGAGATTTTATAGTCTAATATGTTTATGAGACAACCTCGGTAGGGGTTGCTAGCTTTTTCTCACATATCTTGTCATACTTCTGTGTCTTTGTTGCAGCTTTTAGTCCCTGCCAAGGGAGGCTTCACACAACACAGAATAGTTTGACTTAGCAACTTATCATGAAATGGTATCAAAGATGTTGAGACATAAAAAGTATGAAAGCGCTGATTTTGGAGTTTGGACTTCTTTTTCTGATCAGGTACAACTGGACGCATACAACCCACACACTCACACCACACGAACACACACGTGTGCGCGTCTGTACACACACAAAGAAGAAATTGGGAGACTCTCTAGCCTCCAGTGCGCGGGAAACGCGCATGTACCCTACTTTTTTCTGGACTGCCCTACCACTGGACCAGAGGCCCTTTCGCATTTTGGAGTTTGGACCTAACATAAAAGGAGGTCGACAAAGAGCTCTGTTACTCACAGCAGTGTAACAGGTCAACAGTTCGGTAATATTGGAAGTAGAACTTGAGCAAAACATGTTGTGCACACATTTTGCAATCAAATATGATCCGGCAGTTGAGATTAGAGCCTGTTACTCTCATATTTAAGGTTAGTTCTTAGAAGTTGCGCCTCTAAGGTTTTCGGGCCTGGTTTTCCTTAAATAAACTGGGCCAACTCTTTTCTAACTTAACTAAAAGGCAGAGCTCATGCCACGGTACCAGACCTAGGATTTTGTCAAAGGGTATGCCACAAAAAAAATTAATTTAATAATATCTATTTAGTAAATAGTCATAAAATTTGCTCCAAAATTAAATTAGCAGACCTAGGATTTTGTCAAAGGGTATGCCACAAAAAAAAGTAATTTAGTAATATCTATTTAGTAAATAGTCATAAAATTTGCTCCAAAATTAAATTAGGTATATATAAGCACTAAACAATATAATAAATCATAAATTCAATGATTAATCTCCATACTTGCATATTATAATACAAAAGGTCAAGGTCAACCATCATTCTAATAATTCAAAATACGCATGTGACTACATATATTTACAATATACATGGTCTTTTATAACAAATATGGCATGACAATGGAGCAATTCGTCACTAAATGATTCTGTTTACGATGTTACATACCCGATTTAGCTTAGTGACCAAAGCATGGCTTCTAATGTTTGAAAAGAAAAATACTTAATTAATCCATATTAGCATGCATGGCCCATCCATATGGACTAGTCTAATTTACCGCGTGCCTCCATGCCATATGCAGAAACTGCCCCAGTCCTAGCTTTCATATGAGAAATTAACTGCCAACCTTGTGCACTCATTTTTCTCGGCCACACAGCACCATGCACCCATACATGCAGATGGAGGAAAACACTAAATGTTGTGTCAGAGAGTAACGGACGGGTTATATGCGCCTGGGAGCCTAGAAGCGCATAAATGAGAGCTAAGACGTGGCACGCTGTATTCCGACTGCAGGAAAAAAACAGTTCCGCCTTGTATTCTACTTTAGATGGAAGGCGTAAAGTGCAAGTAAAAAGGGCAGACCCAGTGCCGGAGGCTCCCACATGAGTGGGGTCTGGGGAAGAGAAAAACCGAGGCAGGCCTTCCCCTCGCAAATCTGCAGAGAGGCTGCTTTGAACCCACGACCTGGTGACTTAGTGAGACAGCTCTCACCACTGCACCAGGCCTGCCCTTCTCGTAAAGTGCAAGTACCATTAGTTAATTTGTATGGGATAAAAAAAGTAGGAAAAATAACTGTAGCTCACGGTAAGAAATGCTCCTAGTTTAGGGGATAAAAAAATTGGAGACCCTAGTTCAGGGAATAAAAAAATAGGAAAAACAAAAAATCAGCTCAAGGGCAAGAATCGAACCAGCAACTTGCAGGTTAGGACTGAAAATGAATACCACCAGACTACAAACTCTTTTGTTGTCCATTGCAGAAAATAATTATTATAAAAACATAACTAGTGAGTGGCAAATGAATGTTGGGCTGCCCCACATAGTATGCGTGGCATACCCTGTGGGTCTGCCCCTGCATGCCAGTTCCGTTCAAAAAGAAAAGAAGCTGCGCCTCTAGTACTTATAGTTATTAACTGCTAGTACGATAACCCTTCTTAAATAATCCCTCTGTTCCAAATAGTAACTCATTTTGGCTTTTCTAAGTGCATAGTTTGCTATGCATCTTGATATACGTTGTCTACTTATAATTTGGAACGGACGGAGTAGCTGTTAATGCAACTTGCTAGTGTTGAAGTGTGTATAAGTGCATTGTCCAACTCTTCCTGAGAGCTTAAGCTTTTGGGTTGAACTGGTTGGTGCGTGCAACTTAACATGGTATCAGAGACAGAGGTCTCGAGTTCGAATCCTGGTAGAGGCAACTTAAGTCCTCCGTCCCTTTATTTCCACATTTGCGCCTCTCCCTGGCTACACGTGAATGGGGGTGTTGAAGTGTGTATAAGTGCATTGACCACCTCTTCCTGAGAGCTTAAGCTTTTGGGTTGAACTGGTTGGTGCGTGCAACTTAATAGCTAGTACCTACTTTTATTGGAGGTGATATCCAGTTTTATGGAATTATAAGTTGCCAAAGTTGCTAGTTGTCAAAACAGGCTCATGGCAATTCGCAGCAGCATTTTTCAGATATCACACCACACTGTCTAACACTGTTCACAAACAGTAACATTACTATATGTGGTACCACACAGCATAAAAGATAAACTTACCTTCCTCGGAGAAAATACAAAAATACATAGCCTAGAGATATCAAATCATCCCTGCGGCTTTGTTCTGCCAATAAATCCAATAACAATGATTAAATATCAAATTAAGATGGTGAATTCACAGTCTCCAGAAGGTTATAACTTGCCAATTCCAAGGTGGGTGTTGCAACTTGCATAGCGCGCTGTACCAGTCAAGCTCTTATTTTCTCTACAGAAAAAAGCAGTTCGGTAAGCGAAGATCACAGATGTACAAGATTTGCTAAATGCCCAAACCATTGTCTGGAAAATAGATTAAATGTAATTTGAAATTTCACATTTCTACAAAAGAAAATCAACGCCACCTACAAAGAATATATCCCATAAATATAATTGTACCTGTAAGGAATATGGCGATTCGTAGTGGAATCGCGGTATCTTTTTGCAAGACCAAAATCAATTATATATACCTGATAATCACAAGAGGAATTGTTGGCAGCCAATTCAGTACATTGCCATCCTAATAAAGTAATAAGGAACTTGAATGCCGTCACACCCAGTACCTGATTTGCTTTCCGACCAAGACCCATCAGAAAGTTGTCAGGTTTGATGTCTCTGTGTAAGTACCCTTTGGAATGCATAAACTCTATCCTTGTAATCTGCCACAAATGTTTACCAAAATGATGCTCTAGAAAATACAGAGATGTAATATGTGGAACAAGTGAGCAATATAAATAATAAAAACTGAAACGGAATCAAGGTCTTGAAGTCTGTCCTGACATAAAATACTGCACGAACAAAGTATCACATCAATACAAAGATGTGATTTGTGGAACTAGTGAACAAAACAATGTAAATAAGCAACACTTGTTGAGACGGAAGCAAGGTTTGAACGTCTGTAAACATATTGTTCAAAACTATTGCACGAACAAAGTACCCCATATTGAATTAAGCAGATTTCAAAACATTGCTAAAATCAAGGTTTGCATATCATGCACGAGATGGTGGCATGCCACAAGGAAATGAAAAGGCGGTGCCTAGTTTGTAGTTACCATCTGGTCAGCCAACATCAGGACAGTCTTCAGCGTGAATTTCCTGCCGCAATAACAAAACAGGTCCTCCAAACTCGGCCCCAGCAAATCAATGACGAGAACATTCTCTTCCCCGTCCACGCCACACCACTTGACGTTAGCAATGCCACCTGGACACCAAAACCTTTCCCTCGTAAGCTCTCTGTATCTTATCTTTATTACATACAGGTAAACTGCTGCAAAGAGTGTCGTGGCGGTGCGTACTTCCTCCTTGGAGGGTGTTGTAGATCTTGGCCTCGTAGAACAACTGGGGATGCTTCGTCTTGCTGCTCTCCTGTCAGAGAGGTTGCCAAGGTTAGTTCCTCTGATGCGTAGTAAAATTATTAATTATATGAGCTACCACGAAAGAGGCGATAACGCTTTTATATATATATATATAAAAGGCGCCAGCAGCAGAGGTTTCCCGCTGTTGTAATCATAGCAGCATTTGCCGAAGGCTCTACAATTAGCCTAGGGAAAGCGTAATCATGGCCAACGTTGAAAAACTAGGCAAATATCATGACAGCATATAGCTAAACAAAAACACAAAGCGAGCTGAGCATTTGAAATTAAAAATTTTCTTCCTATAAAAAAATAGAAATGATCATCGGTTGATGAAGACAACTAACAAGATGATGGCACATTTGAACACAGGAACCCTGTAAATCCGTACCGACGGAGTTCACCAGACCCGACCAACGCAACACTATCCCCGGCCGCTGAGTAACCCAACACGCAGCAATGAATGAAAGCAGCCAACAGAAGAACGACGGCAAAGGAAGAGGAGGGAGGGAGGAGGCGAGAGGAATCGAGGGCACTCACGATCTTCACGGCGACGATCTCGTAGGTGTCCACGTGCGTGGCTGAAACAGGGACAGACAAGAGCAGCGGCGGGTCAGGGACAGTAACAGATAACAACAGTAAAACCAAGCAGAAGCAGAGCAGCAAGCAACCGAACGCGCGGAAGGGAGGGAGGGAGGAACAGGGGATCGGGGAAGAGCGGAATCGGCCACTCACCGAGGTAGATCTCGCCGAAGGAGCCGCAGCCGATCTTCCGGCCGAGCTTGAACTTGCCGCCGACGATGCGGTCCATGCGCCGCGCCGCCGCGTTCCCGTGGGGCTGTGTCCGCAACACGCACCCCAGCTACCTCCCTCCCGGGTCCCGACTCCCGAGGGGGGCGCGGGTATTAGAAGAAGAGGAGGAGGCCTTCCCCTCCCCGCTCCTCCGAACTCCGTGGGTGTGGGTGTCGGTGTCGGCGTCTCGGATTGCTTAGCGACGACGTCGCTGGTGCGGCGGCCGCGGGTGGGGTTCAATTCTGGTGGCACCAGCCGCGGCCGCGGTCGGGTCCGGTGGGAGTTGCGTCGAGTTGGGGTCCCAGACCAGACTCCCCTCTCCCAGAAGTATATATGGCCATCGGGCCGGCCCGGCTCGGCACGGTCCGCTGATGTCGAGCCGGCACGGCACGTCGTGCCTCCCGTACCGTGCCTTACCGGGCCTCGTGCCCCGTTGACAGCCCAAGCACGGCCCCTCGGACTGAAATTCGGGCCGTGCCGCCCGCACAGTCCGGCCAAAACTTGCGGGCCATGCCAGCCCACAACCCAAATTGTAGAAAACCGCTCATCAGATTCTTAATCAACAGCACATTCATAATTTTGACAAGTCATTCACAGAATCACAAAAACATTTTAACTATTTAACAACTTAACAGCAAGACTCAAACACAACAAAAGACAGAGATTTAAAGATAGAAATGAGCTGTGTGCAATGCTGCCTCATTAAAAACCTTTTTGAGTAAAACTCACCCCTGTGAGAAACCCCAAAAAGAGAAAAAGAGTGCAGCACAACTCTTATAATGTTCAAATGTTCACAATACAAATACCAGATACAAGATTATGTCTCAACTCTCAAGCCTCACAGGTCTCAATCTCAACTCTCTTAAACTAAACTCTCAACTCTCAGCTCTCAGGTATCCGCAGAAGCAGAAGCAACAGAAGCACTTGCAGATGTGCTAGCAGAAGGAGGCCCAGATCCATCTTCAGGAACATCAAGATACAGATTCTCAAAGGACTCTGTCAGCTTTTGGTTGTCAGCAGAATGTCGAAGTCTTCTATCACCCAGCTCCTAGTCCTTGATGCAAGCAAGCATCTCCACATGTTCAGGCAGAAGTCTTCGGCGCCGCTCCTCAATAATCCTTTCTGTTAAACTGAAACATAATTCTGAAAAGACAGTAGAAACAGGAACAGCCATAATATCTCTTGCCATTATAGAAAGAACAGGATAGGTTAGTTTGTGGTCACGCCACCAGAGAAGCAAATCAAAATCATCCTCATATACAGTGACATTGTCACTATCCAGATAAGTTATGAGCTCATAAGCAACAGAGGCAGCAGATTAAGTTGAAGTGGAGACAGAGGCAGGGGGAGGATGACCAACAACAGCTGATGATCCAGGGCCGCCAAAGATCCTTCCCCATGCTTGTTTCCTCTTACCTGAGTTGACTGCAGGATGTACAGGCCTTTGAGACCTTGTAGAACCATACTTACTGTCATACTTGGCAAATAACTTGTAAATTTTAGTTTTAACATCAGCATAATATTTATTGTAATCAACACCAATGTTCTCTTTAAGTATTACCAGCACATTAAACAAACCTCTCAACTTAGCTCTAGGATCAAGAATGAAAGCAATAGAATATAACAGAGGTATATTTTCCCAATACTTAAGATATTTAAGCTTCATAGGATAGACAACAGACATTAGATTTTGATCTTTTTCACTTTCATGCAAATGATGAGCAATGTCAAGCATATGGTGCAAAATTAGTGGACTAGTTGATAGTAAACACCAGATAGAACACATGTTGATTCATAAAATAATTTCAGGAACTCCAATATCTTGGCAGCAATGAGCCAATGTCTTGGAGTCAACAATGTGCAGCCAAAATTTGCATTAATGAACACAGAAAAAACCTCCTTGTAAGGTAGCAAGTGTTTAAGCATAAGATATGTAGCATTACATCTCACATCCATATCTAAACCAAACTTTCTAGGTCTAAACACCCTGAGCATTGCAATAATTCTTAAATATGGCAATTCTGTGATTAGATGAATTTAAGAAGTTAATAGCAGTTCTAAAATCCTCTGTGTAAGTTTTAAATCTCTTTAAACCAGATTTCACAATTAAATTAATGATATGGCAAGCACAACGCTGATGCATAAGATTATATTTACGCTTATTAGGATCTGATGAAGTAGGTGTTGGATCAGAACCTAAATAACATGCAAATATGGGTGACAAAGTCTCCATTGCCTTAGCATTGGAGGAAGCATTGTCTAGAGTAACAGAATAAATCTTGTCAATCATACCAAATTCCTGAACCACACAAGCAATTTTTTAGAAATGTTCTTACCAGTGTGCTTCACCTCAATCAACCTGAGGCCAATTACCTTTTTCCGTAGCTCCCAATCTGCACTCACATAATGAGCAACTACACTAATATAGTCCTCCTTAGCATTTACAGACCATATGTCAGATGTCAAAGCAACAGATGATGCACCAGACAAAACATGATTCTTAAGCATATTACGACGTTCAGTAAATAGAGCACGAAGGTCTCTAGTGGTGGACTGTCTAGACACCCTACGAAACCTAGGGTTATGAGCACGTTGAATGTACTCCTCAAATGCATCTGTATCACCAATACCCAAAGGCAAATCAAGCCTAGCAATCAATCTGCAAAGTTCAGTTCTAGCTACCATCAGATTTATAATCCCAGTTATGCACAGAACCATCAGGATTGTAAGATAGCCTAGATTGAACCCTATCACGTTGATCAGTTTTCTGCCTACAAGAGTTCTGGTGCCTCTTCAAGTGACCGTGCCAGCACTAGATCTAGCAGACAAGGTTGACTTACACATTTTATATTTAGCTTTAGTGGCAAATCTGTACTCCATTCACAGTCTCAAATATCTCTTCAAAATCATCCCAGACAGGAGATTTACGCTTACCAACCTTACCATTACCAGCAACAGCAACAGATGGAACAGAGCCGTTGGAGTTGGAGCCGACCGGGTTCGCAGACGTCGTCGCCCCTTCACCACCGTCGCCGTCTCCGAGATGACACCGAACAACGCAGCAGCGTCATCACGGATGTCATCGTCGTTCCTCGCCCTCAGGGGCCATGCCAGGCGGAAGCTCGCCATCGTCTTCAGCCATGGCCACCTCTCCAGCACCGTACCTCAACGGTGCGGGTGGCCGCCTTGCTCCTCGCTCTATGCCGCAGCTAGAGCTTGAAGCATCGGCTACCGACCTGCGAAGGAGGAAGGAATAGATCAGTTAGAGATCTTATCAAAAAAAGAAGAAAGATGGGGATTAGGGTTAGCCGGTTAGGGTTAGGGTTAGGTGCTTACCTTCGCAAACCGGAGCCCGATGCCGGAGAAGAAGACGACGACGGCCCCACGGCCAGATAAGACGACACAAGGTCAGCAAGGACGGCGAGCGGCGGAGGAGGGACAAACTGGGTCAACAAAATCACATAATCACCGAGATCTAGAGGGGAGAAAGGTAGATGGAGAAGGGAGAGGTAGAGAGGGTGAGGAGCATGCCGGCAGCGGTGGTTCGAGGTCACCAGAGTCGGGTCGACGACGGCACAGTGGATACGGTCATACGGCGAGGCGAGAGTGCGAGCGGCGGCTGCGGCGCAGTGGATTGGAGAGTGGAGAGCAAGAGAGGAGAGGAGTCAATCGAGTGATTTAGGTTTTAGGGTTTGTGAGGGGCGCGGGCGCCGGCTGCCTACCTGCCTCGTGCTTATATGGCAGGGGGAGGCCGGGAGGCCAAAGCGCCGTTGGCCGTTGGGCCGCTAGCAGGCCGTGCGGAGCCAGGAGCTACTGCCGGGCCGACCGTGGGCGACGGCTAATTACCGTGCCGGGCCGTGCCAGCCCGCGGGCTTGCGCAATGGCCCAGGCACGGCCTGTAGCGGCGTGCAGGCCAGCCCTGGGCCAAAGACCCTCCGTGCCAGGCCGGACTCGTGTCGGGTCAAATTAGCGGGCCATGGGCCGGGCTACTGGGCCTCGTGCTGCATGGCCAAGTATACCCAGAAGAAGTTCAGAACCCCACTGGCAGGTGGGGAGGATTCACTTGGAAGGGACCCACACGAATTCCTTGTGTGCGTCTGTGGGCTGTGGCCCGAAGATCGTGCGGACGGGGAAGAGAGGGAGGATTCGTCTCGTCGACACCCTGCCCGTCGTGTCGGTGAGGGGTGACGTGCTACTCCACTCTTGTTACACGAAGGCTTTTAATTTTTGCTAGTATAGTGGTAACGTGTATATTGTCCGTGCTAATGCTATGACAACATTTAGGGTATATACAAATTAGAATTAAAATATTTTTGTAAAAACATTAACAATACTACAAAATATCATTGTTGGCTTGAAATTTCAAAGGCCAACAAATCAAAACTGTAGTAACGGATTGGGGCCAATGCACTCAATTCTTTTCACCTTGATGATACAATTCTTATTTTCACACACAAGCAATATTGATGCTAGACAAGCTGTCGAAGAAACACTCTGAATAGTTCAACAATAAACTCAGTTATTTGGCTCCCAAAATTAACACGCGGTTCACTAATTTATCTCCCAAAAATAGAACAGAGTACTCTGGGCTTCAACATTCAATAATTATGTATCGCTACTTTTTAGTTCAAACCTAAGATGTTTTAGTACCAGCTTGTGTGATAACCCATTGCAGAATTACTTATGTAATAAGTGTGACAAATGGTTATCTACTATAATTTCTTTTCATACATCATTTATCCAATCTCAGTTGCATATCTAGTTTCTTATGAATCTAAATATAGAACCAATGCACCAATGAAATCATCCATTTCTTATTGAGTACAATTTGGGCATGCTATTCCTGTAAGTCTACAACCTAAGGCCAAAACAGACTTCTCCTGATTTCCACGGACTCCTTCCGTCACCGTCAGTCAAAATTCCTAGCAAAGTTTGCCACACAAAAAAAGGAAAAAATCATAAGAAAAAACATAATTAGATCAAAAGAATAAAAATATATAAGCTTCAAAAGTCTCAACATGAGTTTCTGACTCCTAATATTTCAAGCAAATTCAGGGGGAAAACTATAGAGGGACTTGAATTTACTTATCTAAACTATAAGCATAAGAATACCTTCTCTTTCGGTATCTAGTTGCCACACAACAAGAACTCTGTCCAAACCACCTAAATAGAAAATTTGTCATTGAGAAGTACAGGTCTTCGAGGAAAAAAAACTGAGTTAAATTGACCTACACAGAAGGTAAATAAATCGTAAGCCAAACCTTAGAACAAGTATGCTCTGTCAGAAGAAAATTTGAGCATCTAAATTACCATAAAAAATTGAAGACTAACCAGGTTAGGCCTCCACTCTTTATGTAATATGTAATGACATTGACACAAGCCATTTAGACAAATAGCATCTGGTAACACCCAAGACATTAGATTTATCAATGTAATCCCTTATGTAGAAAACTATGGGGCTAGAAGATAAGAACTTACTCCTTCCATAAACTGCTTTTAATTCAGACATGCTTAAAAATATGGCCACATCACCACGCCCAACCACCACCTTGGTGTTCTCTGATGTGCCTAATGCAATGTTGGTGAGCACTCATGCAATTTCAAATTGCAGCAACAATTTATGTGGAACCTGTACAAGCTCCCAAATTAAGTTCAATGAAAATCAAGCTCCCAAATCAAGTTCAATGAAAATCAAGCTCCTAAATTAGGTTCAATGAAAATCCGGAGACATCTAATTCTAGTGATCTAACATTTTAGCTTTGAACAATACCTGCCAGCTCTACACTTGCGACTTGAACTCTAAAAAAATGCACATCATTCTCATTCTTCAACGAGGCACATAGCAGAGGAAGAGCGAAACATAAGTAGATTCCTTGGTCTTGGATTTTTAGGCAGAGCGTGATCATTAGATGCGAGTTAATTGCATGGTGTTAGTACTATCTATATATGTAACGTATGTAATTGTAATTGCGTGATAATGTGATTACGTGCGCATGATCAGAATCATTGGTCAGCAGTCAGCAGCAAAATAAAGGGAATCAAGTGCAGTACTGCCTGTGACATCGAGCTAAGTGCATGTCTGCATGGTATATCTAGGTACAAGTTGTGAGAGAAGACAAGTGTTTTTTTTTTAGAGGAAGGAAGAAGAAAGAAAGAGAAGTGTTTGGCAACACCTGGAGAGCAAATTGAATAGCAAGAAACCAACAGGGGAGGGGAATATGCCCATCCATTAGCATAATCAGCCATTCAGCCTGATGAGTGATGAGCATGATTACAGGTGCTTTCTTTTGCGTTTTTCATGGAATATCCTGACTGAGCTTATCTCCCCTTTGTCTACTTTAATGGCCCATATGATTGGGTGCTTACGGAAAGAGAATGATGATTCAGGCAGTGGCAGGGCTCCGTTTAATTCCTTCTTTTTTTGGAAAAAAAAAATGCTTTCTTTAATTCTCATGTTGGAGAATGGAGAGAATGATGCTGCCTCCAATCCGTGTTTCCCGCAGCTCGTGCGAAGAATCTTTTGCTGTAGCTCCTCGCCTGAAGCGCATTTGAGAGACGTATCTGAATCTGAGGATCAATCCTTGTATGAAACTGATAAAATCTGTGCAAGGTGAATCCTAGCAGTACTCCAAGAAGCGATGTGTTGTGTAGCGTTTTTCATCATTGTTTCACTTGGAAGTTGGAACAGCAAACAAATTCAGCTCTTGGCCATAACGTTTGCTGATGATGCCACAAGGTTTATTTATCTTTGATCTTCAGCACCCCCTCTTTCCTGTACTCCCTAGCGACCAATATCATGATATCGAGCTTGTCCTTAGTGCTTTCTGACATCAAGAACAAGTGGCATAAGACGAAAACTAATTTCCTATTCGAAAATTTTGGGGCAGCCTTCATTTGACAAGCTTTGGTCTTCTGCTTTCCATCCTCCTCCCCCTCCTGCATGTCAAAAGAAATACATATCAGTGTCTCATCATGGCCGTTCGTGCAAGGGAAAGGTAAAAAGTGCTGCTTTGCTACACTGTGATAAGACCCTTTCGCAGTAGTGGAAGCACGTATTCCTGTTCATTCGCTCGACAAGACCCTAAATTTGGGAAGCACCAACTCCCGATGGCCAACCAAATGAGCATTACCGACGTCCCAAGTAGAGTACATCAATGATTAGCACAGGAATGCAAAAAGAACCAAAGCTGCGATTTTAGTCCAGGAAATGACATGCATACACTGATGCAACTTATTGTAAGATGTATGAGAAGCATATGAGAACGATACGTAACAGTAAAAGTGAGTGGACATCAGTATCCGTACATAGTGCTGCCTTGCCAAAATTCAAATGATAACCTTGCATAGGCACTTAGGCAGCAACGGATTTGGGGAATAACACTATCCTTATCACTAGCTAGGCGTAGAATTTGAGATTTTGGGAGATTACATACCTAGTGGAATCTCCCAGCTTTCCACGAGGTTACATCTTAGTTTACATGAAAAGTTCACCGACTTGCCATTGTTTTGCTTCACTCAAAATTACCATCAAGCATCAGCTTCTCTGCCTTTGGCCCCTGTTTCTCGCATATTGTCCTATGAGACAGCAACAAGTCAGCAAATGAACTAATCAGGCACCGTGCAAACAGAGGAACTGAGGAAGACTGCAAATACAAAATTACTGGACCTGTTACACAAATAAGAAACCCACAATTTAACATTCATGAATACGGCCTTTGTTCAAATGCACAAAGTGCTGAAAACAAGACATTTTGGAAGAATCGCGGAAGTTGCCCACAAATACACTGGAATACAAGTCCCACGATAATTTTATATAAAAAATTACTTACAATGCAAGAATTCATTTTCAACTTTGGGATCAAAGATCCATAGCTAATAAACACAGCCAGGTAAGTGACTTCATGACAACTCCCATGGCAGAACCTGGCCAGCATAACGATGAAATGGGAACCAGGAGCACCCGAAAATTCATCATCTATCAGCAGTCAAGTTTTTTTTCCCTAATCGAACACTATCAGCGGTCAAGTTTTCAGCAAGCAAACTGGCGCAAATGTACAGTATGTAGGACCATGAATCAAATAGAATAGGGAAGGATCACCAAAGCTCTGAAATGATAAAAGAATAGCAATCTAGAAGAAAGAATGGTAGAAAGATTCTGTTATGATTATAGTAGTATTTAGCCACACAGTCTGCCAAATGTACAAAGCATTTTAGTTCATTTACTTACAATAGATGTTTTTATGCCAAAAAAAACTAAGCATCCAAAGACCAAACATAACTGATTGCTTCTGATAAAATTAATATCCATCAAACTACACTCTTTAACAAAAACTCAACCTTTTCTAAAGCCGTCACCAGAAGGTATTGTCAGAAACTTACATCGCCACAACAAGATCGACAAAAGACTATAGCACCTTCCATAACTTCACTTACTACACCTCCCTTCATACCTTTTTTTTTCCTTTTTGGGCTACTTGAACTACTCCAACGCAGCACTTCATCAGAAGATATCCAGCTGATTTCTGAGAGTTGCAAGCATCACTGTGAAAAATATTAAAGACATCTATAACCAACACAGCACTTCATTTGTAGAGTGAAATTCGTTCCACCAATTGTGCATTACCTGCTTAATAAGATACAGAAGTCCCCATGTAGACAAATTCAACTTAACAATGGCATACTCTGCCCTGTTCAGCTGAGCATCTGCAGTACCTAATGCTAAAACATTTTAGAGGACAAAACCTCAACAAATATTCATATTGCAACATGTGTATTAAATTGACAGCAGAAAGTGCAAAGTTCGGATCATCGTTATTTGCAATATGCTCAAACCATACATATATTAACATGTAAGCAATTTACAAAGCATCCAGAACTACAACAAAGAAGTGTTTAAGCAGCAGTCCAACGAACTGCCTAAGCATTCATCAGTCATCACAACAGCGAGCAAACCTTCCATATTAGCAGCTAACAACATCATCAAATGCATCAGTGCTTCAGGAGCCACCTCACTAACATACATGAGACGAGACATCAAGTCCACAGACTGTGCAAGGCTTGACTCTGAACCAACTCAAAGGAACAGGGGGCTCCTAACTCTCAAAGCATTTCCTCTTTGCTCCACCAGATATGATCTATATAGGAACATGAATTCATTAAGGATTCTGGAAATAAGAACAGGAGCCAAATACTATCATCAGATTAATCTTACAGATTTACCTGTCACTTTGCTGGGGCATTGTGCTGGAATGTAGGAAGCGTGTTAGATGAGCTACTAGTTATGTTTACAATACCCTGATTGTGGTGAATGGCATCAAATTGTCCTTTAGGTCTTGAATTGCTATAATTTTTCCACTGGGAACTAGGAAGAGCCACAGATGTTGTCAGCTGCGCTTTTCCAGCAGCCATGTCTTGTGCCTGAAATGGTGAACCGTCATATTAGATATCATACAACTGCTCAAGGAACCAAAATAACAGGAGGAAACCATCATTGTCATTAGCATGAAACGTCAGTGTTCAAGGATAACTCCTCAAACTCAGTTATCATAAAGCTCTGTTATTTTTGTATATATGGTAAAGGCACTAATGCAGGGGATACCAGAAACTCAAATTGCGCTCTCAGGCTGCTAACTCAGCACAAAACCTGAACAGGAAACTCCAACAAGAGAAGACAATCGATCAACTTCAAACTTTTTGTTCCTATCCAATACTAGTTAATAGGTAACCAAAAGAATACCGAAGAACTGGGTCTTGAGAAAGTAAATACAACTGATGATTTGCTGTTATTGGTCCTAAGAAGAAAATTAAACATGCTACACTGATCTGTAGAACTTACAAGGTTCATGGTGTGCCGCACGTTGGGATTCCGATCATTGTTGGTTGCCTGTTTGCCTTGCAACTGTGCAGCTTGCCCTGCTGGACGACTTGTCTCTACATGCTCCTGGGCTTCATTATGATGAAAAACACCATTTACACCTGTTGACCATAAGGCCACACATACATATCATGCTACAACCAACTTTAGCAAACATGAAGGACAATTTATAATTATTTGATCTAAAGCACTACAACCAGATTTAATAAGAGTAAATAAAGGTAAAAGTTGGATTCCAATGCTTAAGAAAAATGCCATACTACAGTTGGTGGATGAAACCATGACATTTTTTTTCTGCATTAGAAGCAAAAGGTATATATGTAATGTACCTCTCGCCCAACTATATATCAGCTAATAAGCTCAATCTACACTGCAATCAAAAAATTAATGAAATTACTACAGAGTTCTATCAAGATATATAGTCTATCCAATCAATCTTCTACCAATCCTGTAACACACTGTCAAAATAAATAAATCAACAAGAGTTAAAAGGTAACATACTAGTTCATCTAATCAATCAATAAGTCTGAATCCTATAACAGAAAGAAACATTAAACAAACGTGAAAATTTGGTGGATCTCTTCAATCATCTCTCAGTCACAAGCGATACAGCAACAGTACATACACTAACCAAAAAACAAACCTTGGTTCATCTCATCAATCGATTATCAGTCCTATGGAATACAGAAACATTGAACAAAATGCAGATAATTCTGTATAAGATAGTTTGTTTATCTCACTTATCATCAACCACATCTACTCATATGTAGTTTAGTATCAAAAGGTGCATAGGCTCTATTACCTGCTTGTTTCTGTACATGTGCTTGAATTGGTCGAGCAATAGGTGCCCCAGGACTTTGCTGCACATAGAAGAGAATTTGTTATGTAGCCATCAAAGTTGAACCATCGTCCAAATTAATAACTGTTATGAGCTGCCAAAAGGTTCTGTGGAATGCTTCCTAAAAGAGATAACTGGAGAAGTAATTATTTCAAAGATGGTTCAGGGATTCTTTCAGGATTTTGCAGAATGCCTCCAGTTCCAGAAGTTTTAAAAACTAACAGGGCCAATCACATGAAATAACTCTTCTAGAACCTAACAGCACAATCACATGCCCAAAGTTGCAACCGTATAGGTGCAATCAATACATACTATCAGCTCCACCACCACAAAGGACAAAAACACGAATTCAAAAAAAAAGGACAAAAACACACAGAATGAACCCAGACATACCTTTTGTTTTTGGCCTTGTCTGTATTTCAAAACTGTCCAGTCGAATACATAATCAAACTCATAACCTGTTGAAAAATGACGAAGATGTTGGTATTAGAACAATAGAAAAAAAAACTTAGAAACACCATGCATAGTATTACTTAGAATACCTTGGCTGTTAAACAAGTCACGGAAAAGTCGCTTCACAAATGCATAGTCAGGTCGCTGATCAAATGCCAATGATTGGCAGTAATGGAAGTAAGATGAAAACTCGACCGGACAGGATTTGCATAAGATCTGACCATAAGTTCTCTTAGTCAGCAATAAACACAGGCAAACAAACACATACCAGGAAAAAAGGAGATTTTATAGTCTAATATGTTTATGAGACAACCTCGGTAGGGGTTGCTAGCTTTTTCTCACATATCTTGTCATACTTCTGTGTCTTTGTTGCAGCTTTTAGTCCCTGCCAAGGGAGGCTTCACACAACACAGAATAGTTTGACTTAGCAACTTATCATGAAATGGTATCAAAGATGTTGAGACATAAAAAGTATGAAAGCGCTGATTTTGGAGTTTGGACTTCTTTTTCTGATCAGGTACAACTGGACGCATACAACCCACACACTCACACCACACGAACACACACGTGTGCGCGTCTGTACACACACAAAGAAGAAATTGGGAGACTCTCTAGCCTCCAGTGCGCGGGAAACGCGCATGTACCCTACTTTTTTCTGGACTGCCCTACCACTGGACCAGAGGCCCTTTCGCATTTTGGAGTTTGGACCTAACATAAAAGGAGGTGGACAAAGAGCTCTGTTACTCACAGCAGTGTAACAGGTCAACAGTTCGGTAATATTGGAAGTAGAACTTGAGCAAAACATGTTGTGCACACATTTTGCAATCAAATATGATCCGGCAGTTGAGATTAGAGCCTGTTACTCTCATATTTAAGGTTAGTTCTTAGAAGTTGCGCCTCTAAGGTTTTCGGGCCTGGTTTTCCTTAAATAAACTGGGCCAACTCTTTTCTAACTTAACTAAAAGGCAGAGCTCATGCCACGGTACCAGACCTAGGATTTTGTCAAAGGGTATGCCACAAAAAAAATTAATTTAATAATATCTATTTAGTAAATAGTCATAAAATTTGCTCCAAAATTAAATTAGCAGACCTAGGATTTTGTCAAAGGGTATGCCACAAAAAAAAGTAATTTAGTAATATCTATTTAGTAAATAGTCATAAAATTTGCTCCAAAATTAAATTAGGTATATATAAGCACTAAACAATATAATAAATCATAAATTCAATGATTAATCTCCATACTTGCATATTATAATACAAAAGGTCAAGGTCAACCATCATTCTAATAATTCAAAATACGCATGTGACTACATATATTTACAATATACATGGTCTTTTATAACAAATATGGCATGACAATGGAGCAATTCGTCACTAAATGATTCTGTTTACGATGTTACATACCCGATTTAGCTTAGTGACCAAAGCATGGCTTCTAATGTTTGAAAAGAAAAATACTTAATTAATCCATATTAGCATGCATGGCCCATCCATATGGACTAGTCTAATTTACCGCGTGCCTCCATGCCATATGCAGAAACTGCCCCAGTCCTAGCTTTCATATGAGAAATTAACTGCCAACCTTGTGCACTCATTTTTCTCGGCCACACAGCACCATGCACCCATACATGCAGATGGAGGAAAACACTAAATGTTGTGTCAGAGAGTAACGGACGGGTTATATGCGCCTGGGAGCCTAGAAGCGCATAAATGAGAGCTAAGACGTGGCACGCTGTATTCCGACTGCAGGAAAAAAAACAGTTCCGCCTTGTATTCTACTTTAGATGGAAGGCGTAAAGTGCAAGTAAAAAGGGCAGACCCAGTGCCGGAGGCTCCCACATGAGTGGGGTCTGGGGAAGAGAAAAACCGAGGCAAGCCTTCCCCTCGCAAATCTGCAGAGAGGCTGCTTTGAACCCACGACCTGGTGACTTAGTGAGACAGCTCTCACCACTGCACCAGGCCTGCCCTTCTCGTAAAGTGCAAGTACCATTAGTTAATTTGTATGGGATAAAAAAAGTAGGAAAAATAACTGTAGCTCACGGTAAGAAATGCTCCTAGTTTAGGGGATAAAAAAATTGGAGACCCTAGTTCAGGGAATAAAAAAATAGGAAAAACAAAAAATCAGCTCAAGGGCAAGAATCGAACCAGCAACTTGCAGGTTAGGACTGAAAATGAATACCACCAGACTACAAACTCTTTTGTTGTCCATTGCAGAAAATAATTATTATAAAAACATAACTAGTGAGTGGCAAATGAATGTTGGGCTGCCCCACATAGTATGCGTGGCATACCCTGTGGGTCTGCCCCTGCATG
Source organism: Miscanthus floridulus (assembly GCF_019320115.1). NCBI lineage: Eukaryota > Viridiplantae > Streptophyta > Magnoliopsida > Poales > Poaceae > Miscanthus > Miscanthus floridulus. The sequence goes on from NC_089584.1 coordinate 2,250,969, forward strand.
CCAGTTCCGTTCAAAAAAGAAAAGAAGCTGCGCCTCTAGTACTTATAGTTATTAACTGCTAGTACGATAACCCTTCTTAAATAATCCCTCTGTTCCAAATAGTAACTCGTTTTGGCTTTTCTAAGTGCATAGTTTGCTATGCATCTTGATATACGTTGTCTACTTATAATTTGGAACGGACGGAGTAGCTGTTAATGCAACTTGCTAGTGTTGAAGTGTGTATAAGTGCATTGTCCAACTCTTCCTGAGAGCTTAAGCTTTTGGGTTGAACTGGTTGGTGCGTGCAACTTAACATGGTATCAGAGACAGAGGTCTCGAGTTCGAATCCTGGTAGAGGCAACTTAAGTCCTCCGTCCCTTTATTTCCACATTTGCGCCTCTCCCTGGCTACACGTGAATGGGGGTGTTGAAGTGTGTATAAGTGCATTGACCACCTCTTCCTGAGAGCTTAAGCTTTTGGGTTGAACTGGTTGGTGCGTGCAACTTAATAGCTAGTACCTACTTTTATTGGAGGTGATATCCAGTTTTATGGAATTATAAGTTGCCAAAGTTGCTAGTTGTCAAAACAGGCTCATGGCAATTCGCAGCAGCATTTTTCAGATATCACACCACACTGTCTAACACTGTTCACAAACAGTAACATTACTATATGTGGTACCACACAGCATAAAAGATAAACTTACCTTCCTCGGAGAAAATACAAAAATACATAGCCTAGAGATATCAAATCATCCCTGCGGCTTTGTTCTGCCAATAAATCCAATAACAATGATTAAATATCAAATTAAGATGGTGAATTCACAGTCTCCAGAAGGTTATAACTTGCCAATTCCAAGGTGGGTGTTGCAACTTGCATAGCGCGCTGTACCAGTCAAGCTCTTATTTTCTCTACAGAAAAAAGCAGTTCGGTAAGCGAAGATCACAGATGTACAAGATTTGCTAAATGCCCAAACCATTGTCTGGAAAATAGATTAAATGTAATTTGAAATTTCACATTTCTACAAAAGAAAATCAACGCCACCTACAAAGAATATATCCCATAAATATAATTGTACCTGTAAGGAATATGGCGATTCGTAGTGGAATCGCGGTATCTTTTTGCAAGACCAAAATCAATTATATATACCTGATAATCACAAGAGGAATTGTTGGCAGCCAATTCAGTACATTGCCATCCTAATAAAGTAATAAGGAACTTGAATGCCGTCACACCCAGTACCTGATTTGCTTTCCGACCAAGACCCATCAGAAAGTTGTCAGGTTTGATGTCTCTGTGTAAGTACCCTTTGGAATGCATAAACTCTATCCTTGTAATCTGCCACAAATGTTTACCAAAATGATGCTCTAGAAAATACAGAGATGTAATATGTGGAACAAGTGAGCAATATAAATAATAAAAACTGAAACGGAATCAAGGTCTTGAAGTCTGTCCTGACATAAAATACTGCACGAACAAAGTATCACATCAATACAAAGATGTGATTTGTGGAACTAGTGAACAAAACAATGTAAATAAGCAACACTTGTTGAGACGGAAGCAAGGTTTGAACGTCTGTAAACATATTGTTCAAAACTATTGCACGAACAAAGTACCCCATATTGAATTAAGCAGATTTCAAAACATTGCTAAAATCAAGGTTTGCATATCATGCACGAGATGGTGGCATGCCACAAGGAAATGAAAAGGCGGTGCCTAGTTTGTAGTTACCATCTGGTCAGCCAACATCAGGACAGTCTTCAGCGTGAATTTCCTGCCGCAATAACAAAACAGGTCCTCCAAACTCGGCCCCAGCAAATCAATGACGAGAACATTCTCTTCCCCGTCCACGCCACACCACTTGACGTTAGCAATGCCACCTGGACACCAAAACCTTTCCCTCGTAAGCTCTCTGTATCTTATCTTTATTACATACAGGTAAACTGCTGCAAAGAGTGTCGTGGCGGTGCGTACTTCCTCCTTGGAGGGTGTTGTAGATCTTGGCCTCGTAGAACAACTGGGGATGCTTCGTCTTGCTGCTCTCCTGTCAGAGAGGTTGCCAAGGTTAGTTCCTCTGATGCGTAATAAAATTATTAATTATATGAGCTACCACGAAAGAGGCGATAACGCTTTTATATATATATATAAAAAAGGCGCCAGCAGCAGAGGTTTCCCGCTGTTGTAATCATAGCAGCATTTGCCGAAGGCTCTACAATTAGCCTAGGGAAAGCGTAATCATGGCCAACGTTGAAAAACTAGGCAAATATCATGACAGCATATAGCTAAACAAAAACACAAAGCGAGCTGAGCATTTGAAATTAAAAATTTTCTTCCTATAAAAAAATAGAAATGATCATCGGTTGATGAAGACAACTAACAAGATGATGGCACATTTGAACACAGGAACCCTGTAAATCCGTACCGACGGAGTTCACCAGACCCGACCAACGCAACACTATCCCCGGCCGCTGAGTAACCCAACACGCAGCAATGAATGAAAGCAGCCAACAGAAGAACGACGGCAAAGGAAGAGGAGGGAGGGAGGAGGCGAGAGGAATCGAGGGCACTCACGATCTTCACGGCGACGATCTCGTAGGTGTCCACGTGCGTGGCTGAAACAGGGACAGACAAGAGCAGCGGCGGGTCAGGGACAGTAACAGATAACAACAGTAAAACCAAGCAGAAGCAGAGCAGCAAGCAACCGAACGCGCGGAAGGGAGGGAGGGAGGAACAGGGGATCGGGGAAGAGCGGAATCGGCCACTCACCGAGGTAGATCTCGCCGAAGGAGCCGCAGCCGATCTTCCGGCCGAGCTTGAACTTGCCGCCGACGATGCGGTCCATGCGCCGCGCCGCCGCGTTCCCGTGGGGCTGTGTCCGCAACACGCACCCCAGCTACCTCCCTCCCGGGTCCCGACTCCCGAGGGGGGCGCGGGTATTAGAAGAAGAGGAGGAGGCCTTCCCCTCCCCGCTCCTCCGAACTCCGTGGGTGTGGGTGTCGGTGTCGGTGTCGGCGTCTCGGATTGCTTAGCGACGACGTCGCTGGTGCGGCGGCCGCGGGTGGGGTTCAATTCTGGTGGCACCAGCCGCGGCCGCGGTCGGGTCCGGTGGGAGTTGCGTCGAGTTGGGGTCCCAGACCAGACTCCCCTCTCCCAGAAGTATATATGGCCATCGGGCCGGCCCGGCTCGGCACGGCCCGCTGATGTCGGGCCGGCACGGCACGCCATGCCTCCCGTGCCGTGCCTTATCGGGCCTCGTGCCCCGTTGACAGCCCAAGCACGGCCCCTCGGGCTGAAATTTGGGCCGTGCCGCCCGCACAGCCCGGCCAAAACTTGCGGGCCATGCCAGCCCACAACCCAAATTGTAGAAAATCGCTCATCAGATTCTTAATCAACAGCACATTCATAATTTTGACAAGTCATTCACAGAATCACAAAAACAACTTAACTATTTAACAACTTAACAGCAAGACTCAAACACAACAAAAGACAGAGATTTAAAGATAGAAATGAGCTGTGTGCAATGCTGCCTCATTAAAAATCTTTTTGAGTAAAACTCACCCTTGTGAGAAACCCCAAAAAGAGAAAAAGAGTGCAGCACAACTCTTATAATGTTCAAATGTTCACAATACAAATACCAGATACAAGATTATGTCTCAACTCTCAAGCCTCACAGGTCTCAATCTCAACTCTCTTAAACTGAACTCTCAACTCTCAGCTCTCAGGTAGCCGCAGAAGCAGAAGCAACAGAAGCACTTGCAGATATGCTAGCAGAAGGAGGCCCAGATCCATCTTCAGGAACATCAAGATACAGATTCTCAAAGGACTCTGTCAGCTCTTGGTTGTCAGCAGAATGTTGAAGTCTTCTATCACCCAGCTTCTAGTCCTTGATGCAAGCAAGCATCTCCACATGTTCAGGCAGAAGTCTTCGGCGCCGCTCCTCAATAATCCTTCCTGTTAAACTGAAACATGATTCTGAAAAGACAGTAGAAACAGGAATAGCCATAATATCTCTTGCCATTATAGAAAGAACAGGATATGTTAGTTTGTGGTCACGCCACCAGAGAAGCAAATCAAAATCATCCTCATATGCAGTGACATTGTCACTATCCAGATAAGTTGTGAGCTCACAAGCAACAGAGGCAGCAGATTAAGTTGAAGTGGAGACAGAGGCAGGGGGAGGATGACCAACAACAGCTGATGATCCAGGGCCGCCAAAGATCCTTCCCCATGCTTGTTTCCTCTTACCTGAGTTGACTGCAGGATGTACAAGCCTTTGAGACCTTGTAGAACCATACTTACTGTCATACTTGGCAAATAACTTGTAAATTTTAGTTTTAACATCAGCATAATATTTATTGTAATCAACACCAATGTTCTCTTTAAGTATTACCAGCACATTAAACAAACCTCTCAACTTAGCTCTAGGATCAAGAATGAAAGCAATAGAATATAACAGAGGTATATTTTCCCAATACTTAAGATATTTAAGCTTCATAGGATAGACAACAGCCATTAGATTTTGATCTTTTTCACTTTCATGCAAATGATGAGCAATGTCAAGCATATGATGCAAAATTAGTGGACTAGTCGATAGTAAACATCAGATAGAACACATGTTGATTCATAAAATAATTCCAGGAACTCCAATATCTTGGCAGCAATGAGCCAATGTCTTGGAGTCAACAATGTGCAGCCAAAATTTGCATTAATGAACACAGAAAAAACCTCCTTGTAAGGTAGCAAGTGTTTAAGTATAAGGTATGTAGCATTACATCTCACATCCATATCTAAACCAAACTTTCTAGGTCTAACACCCTGAGTATTGCAATAATTCTTAAACATGGTAATTCTGTGATTAGATGAATTTAAGAAGTTAATAGCAGTTCTAAAATCCTCTGTGTAAGTTTTAAATCTCTTTAAACCAGATTTCACAATTAAATTAATGATATGGCAAGCACAACGCTGATGCATAAGATTATATTTACGCTTATTAGGATCTGATGAAGTAGGTGTTGGATCAGAACCTAAATAACATGCAAATATGGGTGTCAAAGTCTCCATTGCCTTAGCATTGGAGGAAGCATTGTCTAGAGTAACAGAATAAATCTTGTCAATCATACCAAATTCCTGAACCACACAAGCAATTTTTTCAGAAATGTTCTCACCAGTGTGCTTCACCTCAATCAACCTGAGGTCAATTACCTTTTTCCGTAGCTCCCAATCTGCACTCACATAATGAGCAACTACACTAATATAGTCCTCCTTAGCATTTACAGACCATATGTCAGATGTCAAAGCAACAGATGATGCACCAGACAAAACATGATTCTTAAGCATATTACGACGTTCAGTAAATAAAGCACGAAGGTCTCTAGTGGTGGACTGTCTAGACACCCTACGAAACCTAGGGTTATAAGCACGTTGAATGTACTCCTCAAATGCATCTGTATCACCAATACCCAAAGGCAAATCAAGCCTAGCAATCAATCTACAGAGTTCAGTTCTAGCTACCTCAGATTTATAATCCTAGTTATGCACAGAACCATCAGGATTGTAAGATAGCCTAGATTGAACCCTATCATGTTGATCAGTTTTCTGCCTACAAGAGTTCTGGTGCCTCTTCAAGTGACCAGTGCTAGCACTAGATCTAGCAGACAAGGTTGACTTACACATTTTACATTTAGCTTTAGTGCAAATCTGTACTCCATTCACAGTCTCAAATATCTCTTCAAAATCATCCCAGACAGGAGATTTACGCTTACCAACCTTACCATTACCAACAGCAGCAACAGATGGAACAGAGCCGTTGGAGTTGGAGCCGACCGGGTTCGCAGACGCCGTCGCCCCTTCACCACCGTCGCCGTCTCCGAGATCGACACCGAACAACGCAGCAGCGTCATCACGGATGTCATCGTCGTTCTCGCCCTTAGGGGCCATGCCAGGCGGAAGCTCACCATCGTCTTCAGCCATGGCCACCTCTCCAGCACCGTACCTCAATGGTGCGGGTGGCCATCTTGCTCCTCGCTCTATGCCGCAGCTAGAGCTTGAAGCATCGGCTACCGACCTGCGAAGGAGGAAGGAATAGATCAGTTAGAGATCTTATCAAAAAAAAGAAGAAAGATGGGGATTAGGGTTAGCCGGTTAGGGTTAGGGTTAGGTGCTTACCTTCGCAACCGGAGCCCGGATGCCGGAGAAGAAGACGACGACGGCCCCACGGCCAGATAAGACGACACAAGGTCAGCAAGGACGGCGAGCGGCGGAGGAGGGACAAACGAGGTCAACAAACTCACATAATCATCGAGATCTAGAGGGGAGAAAGGTAGATGGAGAAGGGAGAGGTAGAGAGGGTGAGGAGCATGCCGGCAGCGGTGGTTCGAGGTCATCGGAGTCGGGATCGACGACGGCACAGTGGATACGGTCATACGGCGAGGCGAGAGTACGAGCGGCGGCTGCGGCGCAGTGGATTGGAGAGTGGAGAGCAGGAGAGGAGAGGAGTCAATCGAGTGATTTAGATTTAGGGTTTGTGAGGGGCGCGGGCGCCGGCTGCCTACCTGCCTCGCGCTTATATGGCCGGGGAGGCCGGGAGGCCAAAGCGCCGTTGGCCGCTGGGCCGCTAGCAGGCCGTGCGGGAGCCAGGAGCTACTGCCGGGCCGACCTTGGGCTGACGGCTAATTACCGTGCCGGGCCGTGCCAGCCCGCGGGCTTGCGCAACGGCCCAGGCACGGCCTGTAGCTGCGTGCCAGGCCAGCCTGGGCCCAAAGACCCTCGTGCCGGGCCGGACTCGTGTCGGGTCAAATTAGCGGGCCGTGGGCCGGGCTACCGGGCCTCGGGCTGCATGGCCAAGTATACCCAGAAGAAGTTCAGAACCCCACTGGCAGGTGGGGAGGATTTCACTTGGAAGGGACCCACACGAATTCCTTGTGTGCGTCTGTGGGCTGTGGCCCGAAGATCGTGCGGACGGGGAAGAGAGGGAGGATTCATCTCGTCGACACCTGCCCGTCGTGTCAGTGAGGGGTGACATGCTACTCCACTCTTGTTACACGAAGGCTTTTAATTTTCGCTAGTATAGTGGTAACGTGTATATTGTCTGTGCTAATGCTATGACAACATTTAGGGTATATACAAATTAGAATTAAAATATTTTTGTAAAAACATTTAACAATACTACAAAATATCATTGTTGGCTTGAAATTTCAAAGGCCAACAAATCAAAACTGTAGTAACGGATTGGGCCAAATGCACTCAATTCTTTTCACCTTGATGATACAATTCTTATTTTCACACACAAGCAATATTGATGCTAGACAAGCTGTCGAAGAAACACTCTGAATAGTTCAACAATAAACTCAGTTATTTGGCTCCCAAAATTAACACGCGGTTCACTAATTTATCTCCCAAAAATAGAACAGAGTACTCTGGGCTTCAACATTCAATAATTATGTATCTCTACTTTTTAGTTCAAACCTAAGATGTTTTAGTACCAGCTTGTGTGATAACCCATTGCAGAATTACTTATGTAATAAGTTGACAAATGGTTATCTACTATAATTTCTTTTCATAACATCATTTATCCAATCTCAGTTGCATATCTAGTTTCTTATGATCTAAATATAGAACCAATGCACCAATGAAATCATCCATTTCTTATTGAGTACAATTTGGCATGCTATTCCTGTAAGTCTGCAACCTAAGGCCAAAACAGACTTCTCCTGATTTCCACGGACTCCTTCCGTCACCGTCAGTCAAAATTCCTAGCAAAGTTTGCCACACAAAAAAAGGAAAAAATCATAAGAAAAAACATAATTGGATCAAAAGAATAAAAATATATAAGCTTCAAAAGTCTCACATGAGTTTCTGACTCCTGATATTTCAAGCAAATTCAGGGGGAAAACTATAGAGGGACTTGAATTTACTTATCTAAACTATAAGCATAAGAATACCTTCTCTTTCCGGTATCTAGTTGCCACACAACAAGAACTCTGTCCAAACCACCTAAAATAGAAAATTTGTCATTGAGAAGTACAGGTCTTCGAGGAAATAACTGAGTTAAATTGACCTACACAGAAGGTAAATAAATCGGTAAGCCAAACCTTAGAACAAGTATGCTCTGTCAGAAGAAAATTTGAGCATCTAAATTACCATAAAAAATTGAAGACTAACCAGGTTAGGCCTCCACTCTTTATGTAATATGTAATGACATTGACACAAGCCATTTAGACAAATAGCATCTGGTAACACCCAAGACATTAGATTTATCAATGTAATCCCTTATGTAGAAAACTATGGGGCTAGAAGATAAGAACTTACTCCTTCCATAAACTGCTTTTTAATTCAGACATGCTTAAAAATATGGCCACATCACCACGCCCAACCACCACCTTGGTGTTCTCTGATGTGCCTAATGCAATGTTGGTGAGCACTCATGCAATTTCAAACTGCAGCAACAATTTATGTGGAACCTGTACAAGCTCCCAAATTAAGTTCAATGAAAATCAAGCTCCCAAATCAAGTTCAATGAAAATCAAGCTCCTAAATTAGGTTCAATGAAAATCCGGAGACATCTAATTCTAGTGATCTAACATTTTAGCTTTGAACAATACCTGCCAGCTCTACACTTGCGACTTGAACTTGGAGATATTGGACTCCTGCAGCATCTCACTCTGCAAACAACGAAGCAAGGGCACCAAACAAATGAGCAACAATGTGGAACCTTCTAGATTGCATTCACACAGTTCTTATGCTCTATAACAGTGAGGAATCTAAGATGCAGAAATGGTACCTAAGGGTCAGCATGTGCAACTTTACTTAGCCGGATAGGAATTGATATCTCACATGTAAAATTTCTTCTTGTCAATTAGTTGAAGCATGATACAATATTGCATCTCATGACATTAACACAAGTGTTGAGTGGGCTACTGGAACCTATTAACACAAGTGTTGAATGGGCTACTGGAACCATTCTAGATATGAATTGAAACATTAGAAAACGATCTTTTAAGTTCTGAACTACAAGCACAGAGCTCCAGAAAACAATCTTTAAGTTTTGAACTACCAGGAGCAGGAGCAGGTCATGAGTCATGAGGGGTCTCAATGACGGAGGACGGAATAAAATCAAGGTATGGTGAAGCTTATAACACGGACAATAAAATTTTAAATTGAAATAATAGCCTTATAATCTAATGTTCTTGTACTCAATAGTTTATCACAACTAGAATAATGCTATGGATGTTGAGGAAAAAAATCCAAACGGAGATGCTAATGTTCTTGTACTCAATAGTTTCAACATTGAATCCTGCAAAGACAAGCCAGTCCTATCATTCTATCAATGAAACTATAGTAAAGACATACAATAAGTCGAAAACAGATATATTTCCTATTACTAACTTCTGATATCTCCTATTACTAACTTCTGATATCCATAGGACGCTCCAAAAAGGATGGCATATTATTCAGAAGCCTGACTATTTGTCAAGTACTAAACCTACTCTCCAAACAATGCATTCCTACGCGCATATTTGGGAAGATACTTGTTTGAACAAAGGACAATTTTTATATTAAGAAAAATTGCAAACAGAATGCATTCCATCTCGTAAAGTGTCAATACACCCCTATTGCATTCTAGCTCATATATTGCGCAGGTCTATACCAGACGAAAACTAAATTGAGTGCGGTCACACAGCTAGGTACCTGTGCGAGTTGAGTTGGACCTCATCGATAGAAGCCGTGACGGAGCCCTGTGTCCCACCTGTGCATCCCAATCGCCCGCCTGCATGCTGTGGATCCCGACCGGCTACCCGGCTGCTCGCCCATGGATCCTGTTGTTTATCTAGGCACCGCCATGGATCCCTGGCCACACGTTCGCAGATCCAGGCCACCGGCCTATGAGCCACCGTGGATCCATGTCAAGCCCACAACGATGACTATCTGAAGTGCTATCGGAAGGAAGCGTATTCGCTGGCAGACGTTATCTACTTAGAATTACGTATTTGATCTTTTCTGTAATGCAAGTCTATGACGTGTGGACCCAAGAGGGCAGAACCAAGTCGGTTTTAAGAGACACCGTGAAAACTCTGTAGGCATCGAACTTTAGAATATAGACATTGGCAGTAGGAACCTTTCCTCTATCTTCCCGATCCCCTGTTTCCTCTTGTGTTCCTCACGTCGGCGGTGATCACCGACGGCAACGGGGTGTGACAAGTGGTATCAGAGATGGTCTATCCTCGGCGTGGGGGGGGGGATGACGGGCTACCGAAGCTCTTCTTCATGCTAGTTATCCGGCGACGGCTTGCCTCGCAGCGGCGCCATCACTCCTGCCATCCGATAACCTACTACCTTCTACCCACCTCACCACAGTTGCTCAGTTCTTCTAGATACGACACATGACCAGGTGCCTTGATCTACAGTTCGTAATTTCGGTGGGCAGGGGATCTCTGTTAATGCCCTCGAGGTGTTCGACTGGAAGGAACCAGAGGTCCCTCCTTTGGGTTGAACTGGGTCGGCTCCGGCAGTGACACTACTCCACCTGAGCTCTGCAATTACCACCACCACCACCACCTCCCTACAGTCCCTACTTAGATCCACCACCACCAACCCCAATCCACCCCTCCTATCGCTCAGATCTGATTGATTTACGGCACATCACTCTGATTCTTCATTAGCAAGCAGTCAGTCGAGACGAGGGTTTCAGGAACATTAGTTTCCGTGTGAAATTCCGTAGTCTCATAGTGCTGATTGTTGTGCGGTGGCTGAAGGTGAAGAAGTGTCCACACACTCGGGTTGCAGAGCAGGTCTCTGTGTAAAATTCCTTGGTGGTGCCTCACTTCTGGGCGTAGTCGGCGAAGTTCAGGTGTAACAGGCTAAGGGGGAGGGCTACCAAACCCATTGTTGCACCTCGGTCTCAGTCACCACTGGCTCCCAAGAAACCATCCGTGCAGACCCAATTTATCTTGGAAGCTATGTCTAAGACCAGTGACGAGGACAATACAAGGTGGGATCAAATTATGGGGAACTTTGATCTGCTGTTTGCTCAGATCAATGATTTGGGACTAAGTCAGCAAGAACTGAAGACTCAGGTCACGGCAGCTCAGGAGGAGCAGAAGAAAATTGCAAAGCAAGTACAAGCCAATGGTCAGGCAGTGGCTAGTCTAACAATCAGGCAAATGGAAAAAGAAAAACTAGAGGATAGATCAGATAATGCCTCAGTTGTCTCAGCTGAAGACACTGTGTTTGATAATGTGTTTGCTGCCCCCACTCATGACCACAAGCCAGGCACCTCTAAGAGAACCCATGGTCATTTCAGCAAGGATCAGTTACCTCACCACTCCATTCCAAAGATGCAATTTCCCTAATTTTGATGGAACAAGCCCCAAGATATGGATTGACAACTGCTGCAGCTATTTCACAATATACAACATTACAGAGTCCTTGAAGGTCACAGCTGCCGTGATGCATCTAGAAGGAAATGCAGCCAAGTGGTGGCAAGCCTACAAGCAAAACCATGCAAGTGCCTACATGGCAGCCCTTCTGTTCCCTCATACTGAACAAGTTTGGTGCGGATGATTTCAGGCAAGCCCTCAATGACTTGTTATCCCTCAAGCAAACAAGCACTGTGGAGGAATACACTAATGCCTTTCAATCCCTGCAATTTGATGTTACCATGCATAATTGTCACTATGATGAACTCTTTTTTGCAACCAAGTATGTGGATGGATTGAAGGAGGAAATTAGAGCTACTGTGGAACCTCATGTACCAGCAATAGTAGACAGAGCTGCCTTGATTGCCAAGATCCAGCAGAGAACAATTGACAGGAACAAGACCAAAACTACAAAACCACCACTAGCAAACAGATTTTAGCCACAGAAGCAAGACAATCAATCTTCTCAAAACCTCACTAGACTCAGACAATTGAGGGATTATAGAAGAGCACACAACCTTTGCTACTTCTGTGGGGACAAGTATGAACCTGGTCATCAGGATGTCTGCTCTAAACGTGCTAAACCACAGCTGAATGCCATTGTGGTAAACCCACTGGACAAGGAGGAGATCACTGAAGAAGTTCTCAATACCCTAGCAGTGGAAGATACTTTAGCGGAGGACTTTTGTCAGCTATCCCTCAAGTGCCCTCTCAAGTACTGACACTGATAACAGCATCAAGTTGAGAACTCTGGTGAAGAACAAAGTGATGCTACTCCTTTTGGACTCAGGAAGCTCACACAGCTTTATCAGTTCAAGCTTTGTGGCCATGGCCAATCTACCAACAATACCAGTCACTACTACAACTGTGAAGTTGACCAATGGGCAACAGTTAAATGCACAAGCTAAGGTACTTAATCTGCCATGGTATATTCAAGGTCATACTCTTCATAGTGACATGCTAGTCATAGATATGGGTCCTTATGATGCTATTCTTGGCTTTGATTGGCTTAAATTACATAGCCCCATGCAGTGTGATTGGAGCAACAAAACCCTCACTTTTACGCATGATGGCAAAACAGTCACCATCCATGGCCTCCAAACCCCACCTTTATAAGCCACACCCATCTCACCTACTCAACTATATAAGGCTGCCAAGGGCAATGACACCTGGGCCTTTGTCATGCTTCAGCAAACCTCTGAACCCAACCCTGACACTCCAAGTTCCAAACTCACCAACCTAGACATGCAAACAATTTTGATCAAATATCAAACAGTATTTCAGGACCCACAAACTTTACCACCATAGAGAAGCTATGACCATTCTATCCCACTCATACCAGGCGCTATTCCAATCAATGCCAGACTCTATCACTACTCTCCACAGCACAAAACTGAAATTGAAACTCAAGTCAAGCAGTTGCTGCAATCTGGGCTCATCATACACAGTCACAGTCCCTTTGCCTCTCCAGTACTGCTGGTCAAGAAAAAAGATGGGACATGGAGGTTCTGTGTGGACTATAGGAAACTCAATGAGATGACAATCAAGAACAGGTTTCCTCTTCCAATCATTGAAGAAATTTTGGATGAATTAGAAGGAGCAGAATATTTCACTAAGTTGGATCTGAGGTCAGGGTACCACCAAGTCAGAATGTTGCCAGCAGATGAGTATAAAACTACATTCAAGACTCATCATGGCCACTACCAATTCAAGGTAATGCCTTTTGGCCTAACCAATGCACCTGCTACCTTTCAATGCATCATGAACCAAATTCTCCAGCCATTCCTGAGGAAGTTTGTATTAGTATTTTTGGATGACATCCTCATTTACAGTAAATCAATTCCTGAACATCTGAAGCATCTATAACAAGTTTTGGAAGTGTTGCAGACCAATCAGTTATACCTTAAACAATCCAAATGTTCATTTGCTCAAACACAGCTAGAGTATTTGGGTCACATTATTTCGGCTATAGGAGTAGCAACTGATCCTCAGAAAACTCATGCTATGTTACATTGGCCCCAGCCAACAACCATGACAGAGCTTAGGGCTTTTCTAGGCCTCACAGGATATTATAGAAAATTTGTAAAGGGTTATGGAGTTATGGCCAAACCACTCACCAACTTGCTCAAGCACAAGCAATTTCAGTGGCCCCCAATAGCTCAAGCAGCCTTTGATAAGCTCAAATTAGCCCTCACAACTACTCCAGTCCTGGCACTGCCAAATTTTTAGCAACCCTTCACAGTGGAAACTGATGCTTGTGGGGAAGGAATTGGAGCAGTCCTTATGCAATCTGGCCAACCCATTGCTTATCTAAGTAAGGCACTGGGAGAGAAACATCAGAAGCTCTCCATTTATGAAAAAGAGTTTCTAGCCTTAATTATGGCAGTGGAGAAATGGAAACATTACTTACAGAGGCAAGAGTTCACCATCTTAACTGATCATAAATCCCTATCCTATCTTGCTGAGCAAAATCTTCACTCAGACATGCAGAGGAAGACCATGACTAGACTCATGGGACTTCAATTTAAAATTGTCTATAAGAAGGGCAAGGAGAATGTAGCTGCTGATGCTCTGTCCAGAGTACCCCATCTCCATACATTACAGGCAGTTTCCTTGGTCAAGCCTGATTGGGTCCAGGAAGTCAGCAATTCATATACAACAGATGCTAGAGCTCAGCAGTTGCTTCAATAGTTGGTAGTTACTAGCCCTGATCCAGCAGGGTATAGTCTGGATAATGGGTTGATCAGACACCATAACAAGCTCTGGATTGGAAACAATTCAGCTCTACAAACTAAGCTAATTGCTAGTTTCCATTCCACAGCTATTGGTGGACATTCTGGCACTGCTGCCACCTATCAAAGATTGAAAAATCACTTTTCCTCGAAGGGGATGAAACAGGCTGTGGAAAGCTACATCAAGCAGTGTGATGTCTGTCAGCATGCTAAACACTCTAACACTCATCCTGCAGGCTTACTTCAACCCTTACCATTACCTCAAGGAGTTTGGATGGATCTATCTATGGACTTTATAGAGGGTCTTCCAAGATCCCAAGGTTACAGTGTTATTTTTGTAGTAGTGGACCGATTAATCAAATATGCTCATTTCATGGCAGTGAAACATCCTTATACAGTAGCCTCTATAGCACAGCTCTTTATGGATAATGTGGTCAGATTACATGGGTTACCACAGTCCATTGTTTCTGATAGGGACACAATTTTTGTTAGTGCCTTTTGGAAAGAGCTATTCAAGCTTTACAGAGTAAAATTGGCTCTCAGCACAGCTTACCACCCACAGTCAGATGGGCAAACTGAAAGGATCAACCAGTGCTTGGAAATGTACCTGAGGTGTTCAGTCCAAGATGCACCTACAACCTGGAAGTCCTGGCTATCTTTAGCCGAACTATGGTATAACTCCACGTTCCATTCCTCCCTCGGTTGCTCTCCATTCAAAGCACTCTATGGCTATGAACCAACTGTGGGCGCCACACCATTGATCTCACCTGATACATTACCAACTGTTGCTGAGATCATTGAGAATCGTGAGCTCCATCTTCAATCTCTGAAGCAACACTTGGCCAGCGCTCAGAATCAAATGAAAATCATGGCTGATAAGAAAAGGGTAGATCTCCAGTTCCAGGTTGGCGATCAAGTGCTGCTTAAGCTCTAGCCATATACCCAGTCGACCGTAGCGAACCGACCTTATCCCAAGCTGGCCTACAAATTCTATGGGCCATACACCATCCTAGAGAAAATTGGAAAAGTGGCTTATCGGTTGGATTTACCTCATGACAGCCAAATCCACCCGATATTTCACATTTCCCAGCTCAAGTCATTTGTTCCTAATTTCTCTCCAGTGTTTTCAGAATTGCCAGTCACCACTGACATTGAGGCGGCCGCGGCAGTGCCTGAAGCCATCATTGAGCGCCGCCTGGTCAAGAAGGGTGCCACTGCCGTTCCTCAAGTCTTGGTGAAATGGAGTGGTCTCCCAGCGACGTCGGCCACCTGGGAAGACTATAACGTCTTGTGCCATCGCTTTCCAGAGGCACCTGCTTGGGGACAAGCAGGCACTTCGGTGGGGGGAGTTGTCAAGCCCACAACGATGACTGTCTGAAGTGCTATTGGAAGGAAGCATATTCGCTGGAAGACGTTATCTACTTAGAATTACATATTTGATCTTTTCTGTAATGCAAGTCTATGACGTGTGGACCCAAGAGGGCAGAATCAGTCGGTTTTAAGAGACACCGTGAAAACTCTGTAGGCATCGAACTTTAGAATACAGACATCGGCAACAGGAATCTTTCCTCTGTCTTCCTGATCCCCTGTTTCCTCTTGTGTTCCTCATGTCGGCGGTGATCACCGACGGCAACGGGGTGTGACAATCCAGTCGGCCACCAGCTCGACCGCCCGTAGAACCCCTGCCCACACACCGCTCATGTTCAGAGGTGGGGAGTCATAGAGGATGTGCTCAAAGAAGAGAATGTCGAGGAGGGAGATGAGCGATAACATGAGGCCGCAGATGGCAAAGATCCCGGACCAGCCTCTAGCCCTCCGCCACCTCCACCGCACGCCATGGGGGGAAGGGGCGCAGCCATAGGGAGGCTTCGCTGTCGGTTGGGGCCCCATGGGGTCGCCCAGCCATCGCACCACGAGTGCCCCGCAGGCCCAGGTGGCGTAAGCAGCCGTCGTGCCCTTCTCCAAACCCTAGGCGCTGGCGCTCCTATGCGTGGAGTGGAGTCGTCGCCGCCGTCTCCCAATGCCACCTCGCATTTTCGACTTCCGGCCCGCGAGTTTTTTACGTTTAGGGTGTGTTTAGTTCGTGAAATGAAAATTTTTGGATGTCACATAGGATGTGTTGGAAGGATATCAGAAGGGGGTTTTGGATACTAATAAAAAAAATAAATTACAGAACCCATCAGGAAACTACGAGACAAATCTAATGATACTAATTAATCGGTCATTAGCACATGTGGGGTTACTGTAGCACTTAAGGCTTTTCATGGACTAATTAGGCTTAAAAGATTCGTCTCGCGATTTTGCCGAGAACTGTGCAATTAGTTTTTTTTGTCAACATTTAGTACTCCATGCATAGTGCCGCAAGATTCGATGTGATGTTTTGAGATAAAATTTTTGGAACTAAACAGGGCCTTATTTTCTTTTTCCTAGAAAAATCGAGACGGAGAAGGTGGGCTGGGGATTCGCGCCCCGTTCGTTTGGTTTATAAGCCATACTTTTTTAGGCAACCAACAGTATTTTTCTCTCACAATAAATCAGCCAACAGTACTTTCAGCCATGGCTTATCAGCCAAGCGAATAAGGCATCGATCTCTCGCGCGCGGACAGAGCGTGGGGGCGGAGCGCGTGCACGAGTGGGGAAACATTTGAAGCCTCGCGTGACAAGGCGGAGGGTGCGGGGTGAGAATTCTAGCATCCCGCATCCAATCGTGACAATCGGATTTGGTTAAGGTGTTTGATTAGCTCTTAATTTTAATGGTTCTGAATTCGTGCGTGCATTTTTTTAGGTGCGCAATGGTTAGATGCTCTCAGCGGGGGACATTTTCGTGGAAGGACCTAGTATAATTTCGACTGGGCCATTATAGTAGAGATTTCCTCTCAATCTCTCTTTTATACTAGCACCGGTCACTTAAATGATATATATGGCTCCTAGTTTATTTATTCAGGACGACTAGCGCTCGGAAGTTCGACCCTTCCAATACTTGCCATAGGAGCTATCCGATCTCTACTATGAAACCACGGAATAGCGTAACAAAAGGAGTGCCCGCGCCACTCGTGGCGGCTCATCCCCCACCGCACCGCCATCCCACGCCGCGCCGCCAGCATCGAGAAGAAGAGGGGAGGGGGCAGCGCCCGCCTACGCCTCTAGTCTAGATGCCCAGCCAGCGCCGAGAGAAGGTGGATACACCGAGGCAAGGCAAACAAAGGCGAGGAGGGAGCGAGATGCAACATCCGATTTATTTTTTAAACATCCGGATGCAACACTTTCAACATACGTCTGAAGACAGATGAAACAATTGCAAAAAACCACCCATAAAACACTTGAAAACCATGTAAAACATACACAACATCCAGATAAAACACTTGCAAGTATGTGTGAAACATATGTAACATCTAAATAAACACACTTGCAACATACGTCTGGAAAAACAGCTGAAACATTGGGGAAAAAGCTTGCGACATACGTGTACAACCATTGCAACATCCCGATCTACTTTTGCAACATCCACATGCAACACTTGCAACATTCAGATGAAACATCTGAAACACTCGAAACCTGCGCTTGCAACTTGCATTTTTAGGGCGCAATGTCTCCTTGCTTCTTGGACGAATCGCAGAGCTTGATGCCGACGCGAAGGTTGGCGACGGGCGGCGGCGCATGAAGCTCGCCGGTGTGCCCCTGGGCGAGGACCTGCTCGGTGGCCTAGGCAAGCACCTACTCGATGGCTTGGGTGACCACCTGCGCGAGGCACGCGAGCACCCTAGGCAAGCATCTGCGCGAGCACCCATGGGCGAGCACATGCTCGGTGGCCTGGGCCAGCGCACGCTTAGCGAGCACCTGCTCGCTGGCTAAAGCAGGCAGCAGAGGCGGCCACTGGCGGCACAGTGGCCGTGGCAGGCGAGCGCAGGGGAGAATGGAGTGGGGAAGGCGAGCGACACGGTGGAATCGGGTGTGAAGGTCCGATGGAGCGGTGGATAAGGCCACGATAGTGGAGGCCGAGTGCGCAGAGAGATTTTTTTAAGGGGTGCGGATAGGAGTGAGCGGATAGATAAGGTAGCCAGTGGAGAAGCCGCGTCCATCCGTCCCCGGACGCCCGCACGAGAGCATTACCGTTATTTAATCTGTCAATACGTTTCCCTTCGTCTTGTTGCCGAACTCCACAACGTGTCTTATAATCAAACTCCACAACGTGCCTAATCATCCATTAGTAGAGAAAAAACTTTTGGTTCAGCACATTAGTCTCGGCTAGAATTGAGCCCGGGACTAATGTGAACATTAGTACCGGGTCTAAGTTTCTTGGACGTGAGAGGACCTTTAGTCCCGGTTGGTAACGCCAACCCAGACTAAAGGGTTTACGTTAGTCCCGGTTGGTGTTACCAGCCCGAACTAAAGGGCTTTGACCCTTTAGTCCTGGTTGATAACATCATCCCGAACTAATGTAGATCCTTTAGTCCCTAGTGGTGTTACCAACCCAGATAAACTTTGGTAAAAGGATAAGCTCAGGTGAACTCATGTGAACCATACCTGCAAACTTTTATCTCTAATTATATAAACTTTATTTTAAAAAATAAAGTTCATACTTGAAGAATCCAGAACCCTTTGTTTCCGTACTCAGAAGTGGATAGCAAACAAAGAAAACTCGAACCGTTGGTGCATGCTCAGAGTTAGTCGTGCCGTGCTGGCCCGGTGGGGACCATCATGCCAACACCACCGTGCCGGTGCCGAGTGAAAGAATCCAGAACCCTGTTCGTTTGGGCTTGTTTGGTTGATAAGCCATGGCTGAAAGTACCGTTGACTGATTTGGTGTGAAAGAAAAATAATATTCGTTGGCTGAAAAAATACGACTTATAAGCTAAACCAGCCAAGCAAACAGGGGGAAGAAGGGCGCCATGCCGCTTTTGCCACAGTTACCACCATGCATACGCTGCCGACCTTGGGAGCAGGGAAGGGGGCGGCGTCGTGCCGCTGTTGCCGGATGGAGGATAGGGAGCTGTGGCGTCACCGTGGCAGAAGAATAGGGAGAGCGATCGATGAGACACACACCAAGGTGGTGTTAGCAAATGAGAATTGGGGAGCGGCCGGGGATGGACGACCGCTTATTAGGCCGACAATATGCCCAAAGGAATGGCCAAGCACAACATACATACATGCATCTTGGGTGTGCTAACCTGTACTATGGGATGGGCCTCATATGCATATCTTTTGCTCATATATATGTTTGAAATTAGAGCCAATTTTTAGCTGCGAGTATTAATTAGATCAGGATCAAACAGCTACATGCATGCGTTTAATCAATCTAGCAGCTAGGCTAACCTAGCTCCGATGGATCCTTCTTCATTTCCCGGCCGATAATGTTTTTCTTTCTCAGAGATCGAGTTGCATTGTATCGATCAGCCGATGCATGGCGCTTCTTCGCCCATGCATATGCATGCGTGTGGCCAATGGCGATGGATCCAACAGCTGACCCCGATTACATTAACATTACCCAACCCAGAACAAAACTAAAAGTCGCTTCGCTGCAGCCTGCACGAAGGCTAGGTCCCTGCTACAACCTGAGCTCCAAATCGAGCTCCTCGGAGCTGGCCCCGTCGCTCCTGCTGCTCGTCATCCAGTAGTGTTGCTGTGGCGGCGGCGGCGGCGGCTGCCCCAGCCTGTGTCCCGACGAGTCCCTGACGTCGTGCGCATACAGCAACGGCGTCGGAGCCGGCGGGCTCGTCGGTGTACTGCTGTACGGTAGGAGGCCGTCGTAGTAGTGCACGACGCCCCGGTGGTGGTGGTGGTCCGTCTCCTCGAAACAGCGGTTCTGGAAAAAGGACAAGAGAAGGGAACATCTGATGAGACGACGACGTACGCGATGCGCGCGCGCGGACGTTGAAAACTAGAGCAAGCAATGCGGCGGCGGCGGCGTTCCACCACCAGCAACCAGCAGGGATGATCGGAAGACGCACGGAACGTACCGTGAGATGATGGTACGGCTGGAACGAGGAGGCGCCGCCGGGAGCGACGGCGGCGGCTGGAGGCGGCGGCGGCGGCGGCACCAGCTGATGCATCGTCATCGCCGTTGTGCTGGCGTCGTCGTCGTGAAGCTGCTGGGCGGCGGCGGAGCGGTAGGCGGCCAGCATCTGGTTGTGGAGGCGGATCTTCTCGAGCTGCACGACGCCCAGCCCGCGCTGCGGCTGCTTCTGCTTGGTGGTCTTCTTGCCGCCGTCCGTTCTGCCCCGCTGCCGCCGCGCCTCCCCCGGCCGCCGCCGCCGATCTCCATGCACAGTCTCCCTCGCTGGCGACGAATAGTCGTCGAAGCTGCTGCTGCCCATGCACTAACTCTCTCTCGCCGGCTGTGTAAGGCGTGGCGCGCGTGGGCGATGATCTGGAAGCGAGACAGCGACCGGCGGGTGGTTTTATAGAGCG
This sequence comes from Miscanthus floridulus, assembly GCF_019320115.1. Lineage (NCBI taxonomy): Eukaryota > Viridiplantae > Streptophyta > Magnoliopsida > Poales > Poaceae > Miscanthus > Miscanthus floridulus. Next base: position 2,271,499 of record NC_089584.1, read on the forward strand.
ACGGCGACGAGCGAGAGACGCATGGCTGTTAATTAAACAGCTATCTATCTATATACTCCGAGCTAGCTGTGGTGTGGTATGGGATTGAGATCCATTCGAATCCGAAGAAAGATTTGAGGGCGATCTGGCCCCCGATTTCCTATGCACCTGCACTTGCATTTGCATGGAAGCCACACCCTCTCCGAGCTCACTTCCGACTTCCGAGAAGGATCCGATCGATCCATCGCAAGTGGAGCCACTGACTTTCGCGGCATCTTGTGTGATCCATCATGTCCTTCAGTATTAACATTAAAAACGATCATTAGCTAGCTATGTGTGTGATTAGCTAGCTAGGGCTCTATTCGGCTGCTTGTATAAACCGATTTATCAACCATAGTACGATATTTTTCTCTACCAATAGATCAGCCATACAAATCAGCCTCAGCGACCTTACAAGCAGCCGAAGAGGGCGCTGGGCCGCGGGTTCGATCGATCGAGTCGACTGGCGCGTGGCTGGTACGGTGGCCACGCACCGTCTCTGACAGCTACTACCAACCAAGTGGGCCGGAGGACCACGCGCACCCCGTGTCGTAAACAAAGCCACACACGCATGTCGCGCGCCTCCCAATTTGCACACACGCTGTGCCGCCAGCCGAGCTCATCGGTCATCAGGATCATATTCATATGTATGTATGAGATCCCTCCATCCCATCACGCATCCATCTATTATATTATATATAATATAATGCACAGTATATTATTGTGCTCGTCGTCGACTTGACGTAAACAAAAGGGGAGCAGGCTACCAAGAAGGAGTGTCCTCGATCGATCGTATCAAGATCCCGGCCCCGGAGGCGATATCATGTATAGACCTTAAATTTTTTTTGGGTTTTTCTTTTTCTTTTTTTGTCTCTAAGCTTATCTCGGGCTTTAACGCAGATCCAAACGATTCCAATCCACTCCATATGCTTATGGCATGCTGAATCAAGGCTGGCGTGGATCTAAAATAGTTGGTCGAGTACTGCTCGCACGGCGCTCCCGGCGCCATCAGTCCGCCCGCTGCTTGAGTACCCGCCAGCGGGCGTTTTTAATTTACCGAGGCGAGCATCAAAACCGGCTCGTCCAACATAATAAATCAACCTTTATCGAGGCGGTTGAAATGCCCGCCTCGGTAAATCAAATAAAAAATAAAAAAGGAAAACCCGTGGACAACGCCCAGTGAGCCCACCCATAGGCCCGTCGAGCCCATCCACACGTCACCGGATCCGATGCCCAGTCGCCGGGGGCCTCCACCGCCGTGCTGCCGGATCCGACCGTAGGGGCCACCCCGCAACCGGATCTCGCCGTAGGAGAAGCGTTGTCGCTGGATCCCGCTGTAGGGGAAGCGCCGCCGCCGGATTCAGAGGTAGGGAGCATCGCCGTGGATGAAGGTGCCCGCCGCCGCTGTGGGGCGCCGTGGTGGAGGTGCCCGCATCGGGGCGCCTGCCTCCGCCCACGTGCGAGCCAAGGTGGTGGGGCGACGTCGGGGGAGAGGCAGGGCCGTGGTGGGGCGCCGTCAGGGGAGAGGCAGGGCCATGGTGGGGCGCCGTCAGATCTGCGAGCTCAAGCAAGGGCCACTAGGAGGGAGGGGAGGATTGGTGGGGCGAGATGGGTTTAGGCCGCTCGTGAGGGGCGCCGTTCTAGGGGGTCGACTGAGAGAGGTGAGGGAGAGGAAGTGAGAGGACATAATGAGTGAAACCCTAACCGGTGATCGTATATATACTCAGGTCGTGCTAGTGGGCTGGTCTGGGCCTCTTGGGCCTCGGCCTTTTTTCGAGGCGGGCCATTTAGGAGGTCCGCCTTTGAAAGTGGAGGCATTTTGGTCCGCCTCGGTTAATAGATTTTAGGAGACAGTTATTTTCTAACTGCCTTAGTAAAACGATTTTGTGAGGCGGTTGACTGTAACCGCCTCGGTTAGTCCCAGACATTAACCGTGTCGGTTTAAAAGCCTGCCTACCTCCGATGCCAATTTCAAAACGTCTTACAAAAGATTTTGTGTAGCAGTGTGGTGGAGAAGGTGAAATGATGATGACTACGGTGCACACGTTCGCGAGAGACCAGTACTTGGCTTTGATCTCTGGTGCTGTGATGATCGATCGATGCGAGCTCTGCTAGTGCTACTGGCAATGCCATTGCATTCGCGTGTCGACGACGTCTACGAAGCTATGAACTGATTTTGGCGGCTGTGTTTGAATAAAACACCGGAGGTCAGTTTATGTATTAGTAGCGCAATTATGAACCCGCAGACGACAAAGTGTGGTCGTGCCAGAGTGGTTATCGAGTATGACTAACAATCATGTTGGTTCTTCCCGTGCAGGTTCGAATTCTGCCGACCACGTTTTTTTTAACTTTGTTCTTTGGAATCTTTTCTTCCCTTGTTTGGCATCTTAATCTTGGGAAGTTTTCTTTTGTTTTCTTATTATCTGACGTCAAAAGACTCTGGGTTTGTTTTTTTTTGGCATTTTATTTAGTCTTTGGAACTTCTCGTTAAAACCCCACCAGTGAATCGAATTTGATGGCAGCCCAACCATGCTTCTCTTAGGTCGAGTCGAGCATGAGCTATCGTGCTGTTCGGCAGGACTAAAAAATAAGCCAAAATACTGTTCCAGCTAATTGTTGTGAGAGAAAAATACTGTTCTATCTGTCACGTGAACAGTGCTTCTATGAGTTGGCTGGCCAGCCAGGCTCAGCCCAGCCAGCCAGCCGAACGAAGCCTATGGTTTTAACACTCATTTGTAGAACTGCCGCGGTTCGCATGAAGTGATAAGCAACTGTAAACCTGTAACAAGCCATGCACACCCATTAGAGCAGCCACAATGTTCAGATAAAGTAGTCCATAGAGAATAAAAAAAGGGTACCAGGTAGCTGATACATTGTAGCAGCAGTTCATAGCAAAGAAATAACAAAAGTTACCCATTACGCTATGGCCAGCCCACCAGGGAATAAAAAATGTTATTTTAATTGTTCATCTGACACAGCACATTAACACATACAAGGAGCCATTGGCTCAGGAAGCTAGCCGTTGGCCTCCTCTTCACATGCCTGCTTGCTCCTCTACAAAACTGAAGGGCGTTGGCCTCATCTTCACTTGCCTGCTTGCTGCCTCTACGAACTCAAACTTGAAGCTTGTTGCTCAATTCTCAGCACCTGAGATCCACTCTAGAACACAACCTTCCAATGGAACCTCCCCCTAGATTTTTTTCAAACCTCCTGAATCAAGACTCTCCATCCCAGTACTCATCAGAGGGTAGTGGTCAGTTCTCACCTCCTACACCCCAATCTCAGTTTCCCTTTGGAACATCCAACTTTCTACAAAACTTCAATCCTTTTGGTCCTCCGGGAATCCACCCACCATATGGCCAATCTGCTCCCATATTTCAAGGTGTTCAACAACAAGGAAGTTGGCTTCAAGCACCTCCACCAGGCTTTCAAGGATTTCATCTCCATGAAAGTGTTGGTCCTTTGGATACAACTGTAGGCAATAGGCCACCATCAGTGCTGCAATTCACCCATCTTGGTGGAGCTGCAGCCAACACTTCTTCTCATGGATCCGAGTCAAGTTCTTGATGCTCTGCACAACAAGAGAAGCAATCAGTCAGCATTGAAGAGTTAGGTGATTGCAGCGAAGAAGAACCAAAGAGGCGTCAACGCATCAATTGGAGTGAAGAAGAAAATGATAGGCTATTTAGTGCATGGACAAAACACTCCACTGATCCCGTAATCGGCAATGACAGGAAATTTGAGTACTATTGGAAAGCTGTAGCCGCTGAGTTCAACGACAACGTGCCAAATAATAGCCACAAGAGGTCAATCAAACAATTGAAGACACATTGGGGTGATGTCAAGAGGGATATCATAAAGTTCAGTGGAGCCTATGCTAAAGCTATGAATGCACACAACAGTGGGCAATCCGATGACATGGTGAAGAAAAGCAGCCCATGAGTTTTTCAAGAATGGCAACAAGGGTAGGTCTTTTATATATGAGTACCTATGGGATGTGGCCAAGGAGATGCCCAAATGGCGCAGAATCATCCAAGAGGCGAGCACACCAAAAAGGGCCAAGCTATCTAACTCAGGAGCATACACTTCTTCGTCCAACCAAGACACAGAGGGGGAAACCATAAGTAGAGAGGTACGTCCCGAGGGGCAGAAGAAAGCGAAGGCAAGGCTAAAAGGGATAGGAAAATCTGCCACGCCATCTCCTTTGAGTAGCCAACCAAGTCAAAATATGGTTATGTATCATGAAGCAATGTCAATGAAAGCAAAATCAGCAAGGGCTAAAAAGTATAACACCTATTTGAAACTGCTGGAAATAGATACCTCAAACTTTAGTGAAAAAGAAAAAAACATGCATGAGAGCATACTGGATCAGATTGCAAAAGACTTGGCTGAGGAGTAGAAAAGCAGCATGAGATGCATGTATGTAAGCTTTAAGTTAATTAGTTTATGTATTAGGTTGCATGGTTGTACCCCTAATATTAGTGTAATTGTTAGTATTGGCAGTGTATTTGTAAGCTATTGATGGTTGTACCCTATTATTAATGAAACCAACAGATGGATGTTGACAAAAAAAACTTGCTGTTGTGGATAAATGTAGCTGTTAAGAAAAGACAAACATAAATATAGCTGTTGAGAACAAAACAAACAAGAATATAGTTGTTGAGAAAAAGACAAACAAGAATATAGATATTGAGAAAAAGACAAACAAAAGCAGCAGATGGCTGCTGCATACAAGTGGATATCAGCTACAAATACCGCACTCCCTCATTCACTAGACACCAGTCCACAACCACTCCCTCATTCACACTCACTGCACTCCCTCATTCACTAGACACCAGTCCACAGCCAGTACAAATAATGTCAACTGACTCAAGTGATTCTACTGAGTCTGACCTTGAAGCACAGATTGAGTCTGAGCTTGAGCAGGAGATTGAAGCTGAGATTGAAGCAGAATCAGCTAAGTCCTCTATTCGACGTGGGGGTTATACAAGGAGGTACATCAACAGAGATTATGAAGGTGATCACAACAGACGAGTTGCTAAATATTTTTCAGATAATCTCTTGTACAATGATGATCAGTTTCATATAAGATTTCACATGAGGAAGCATTTATTTCTACGCATAGTCCAAGCTCTAGGTGTTTGGTCTCCATATTTTCATCTATGTCGAGATGCATTTAGCAAAGTGGGTCTATCACCATTACAGAAATGTACTGCTGCCATTAGAATGATGGCTTATGGTTCACCAGCAGATCTTATGGATGAAACATTCGGGGTTGCTGAGAGTACAGCAATGGAGTGTTTGATTCATTTTGTTACTGGTGTTAGAAGCTTATTCGGTGCACAGTATCTACGCAAGCCTACTAGTGAAGACATCCAACGCTTACTGCAAGTAGCAGAACAGCGTGGTTTTCCTAGGATGTTGGGTAGTCTTGATTGTATGCATTGGGAGTGGCAGAATTGCCTGGTTGCTTGGAAAGGGCAATTCACTCGAGGTGATTATAAGGTACCTACCATAATGCTAGAGGTTGTTGCGTCTTATGACCTATGGATTTGGCATGCATTTTTTGGAGCTGCTGGTTCGAACAATGATATTAATGTGCTTGACCAGTCACCGTTATTCACAGAACAACTACAAGGCAAAGCACCAGAGGTTCAGTTCATTGTGAATGGGTCACAATACAACATGGGTTACTATCTAGCTGACGGTATCTATCCAGAATGGGCCACATTTGTCAAGACAATCCTCAGGCCACTTAGTGCAAAGCATAAATTGTTTGCAAGCTTTCAAGAAGGAGAAAGAAAAGCTGTGGAACGAGCCTTTGGGGTGTTGCAAAAGCGTTGGGCTATCATACGTCACCCAGCTAGACTCTGGGAACGGGAAGAGCTAGCCAATATTATGTATGCATGTATTATTTTGCACAACACGATAATAGAGGATGAGAGAGGCATCTATGACACACCAGATGATAACACATATGAGCAAGCACAATCATCCCCAAATTTAACCGGGCTTGCACATGGACCAATTTGTGGATTCACAGATGTACTTGACAAAGACATGGAAATTCGCGATCGATCAAGTCACATGCGTCTCAAGGAAGATTTAATAGAGCACATATGGCAAAAATTCAGTACACAGCAGCATCAAGCACACCAAGAGTAGAGTCTCAAGGAGTGAAATTTTATAGTTTTTGTATGTAATGTAATTTTACAGTATTGCCTCAGCTAAATTACGGCTTATCCAATTAATTAAGGATTATGTGTTCTCCTCCAGATGCTTTGTAATCGTATCAATATTTAGGCACTTGTACTTTCTTCCTTTCATTGTTCTCAGTTTGCAAACATAAACTAAATATAGCAATCGTACCAACTGTAAGTCCATGCAAACATAAACTAAATATAGCAAAGATTGGTGGTAGAGATACCTGATGAGGCGGAGGCTTGTTGCCACGCTGTCCGTCTATGAGGTGGCCTTCCGCAAGGTGGACGCGCCCAAGATTTCCGCCCATCTACGCGCCATGGGAGGTGGTCGTGCCGCCCGTCCGTGAGCTGGCCACGCCGCCCGTCTGCGAGGTGGATGCGCGGGCCGTCCGCGAGGTGCCGGTGCCCCAGGTTGCCGGCCGTCCACGAGGGGGCGCGCCCCAGGTCGCCGGGCGCCCGCGAGGTCGCTGTGCAAAGCCACCCGATCTGACTGTGTAGGCTTCACCAGGGCAGGGAAGTTGCACATCCTAGTTGATGCAGTACTTGAGGAGGTAGATACGGAAGGGCATGGTCGGATTTGGTGGAAGGAGTGAGATTGGGGACGGAGGTGACGGAGGCGGCGGCGGCGGCGGACGGAGCTCTCCAGCAACTCGCGCGAAGGAAACGGGAGGTTGAGGACCGAGAATTTTATTTCATCGTGGGCCCCACTCCTATGGACAAATGAGCCGGATACATTGTGCCTTGTGAAATGGCTATTGCCACCTGATGTGGGACCCAGTCCTATGGACTGGTTCACCCATATACATTGCTGTTGCTCTTAACAAGCCATGCAAAGGGGCGACAAAAAATTCCAAGAAGATCTCAACCATGGCCAAAAGTCATCTTTTCTCCACCAATTTGCTGCCTTCCTCTAAATCTAACGGTAGTAGCACCTTAGGTCCGATCTAGAGACAAAATAGAGGATGTCATGTTACTATGTTAGGCAATGGGCATCACAAGTTTTTTTAGTGCATTTGTATCACACTCCTTGATATCATGTCATGCGTATATATATAGATGATGTGATCCAATTAGTTTGGGTGACGTGTTACTTTTTTTTTTGATCGAACAGACGTGTTACATTTTGATTCATTTCGCACGGTCTCGCCTCCTTACTGATTCATATGTGGCATGCCATCATTTCAGCAAGATTTTGATTGACATACCAATGATCCAAGTACAAATTAGTGGTGACTGTATCCCTAACTGTGTGAGATACGTTATTGGTTAGCTGATACCCGTGCACACGTTGTGAGGCTTCTATTGGTTTGCCTAGACCCAAAATAGATCGGCCTGTTCGATTGGTCGTAAACGATAGTAAATTTTCAATCAGAACAGTATTTTTTTCTCACACCAAATCAGCCGGAAGTAATAATCTACGATCGTATACGATCGTTTCAGCCCCAGCCGAACATGATGGATATTCTTCATCTAGGGCTTCGTTCAAACGAGCTTAAGGCCTATTTAGCGTATCTTCTCGTGACTTAGCTTCCCGTCTGCGCTAGCTACTGTTGTAACATATTATGAGTTATCAGCTCTGTTCTGCGGCACTACTTCAGCAGTACTTTTCAACGAACGAACAATATTTTTCTCTCACAATAAATCAACATAAGCATTAACATAAGTTAATTTTCAGCTAAATGTACGGGACTATTTTTCTCTCTCCTCAAAAAATACACTAGAATCTAGAAACCAATGAAACTTTAAAAAAACAGCTCCACTGTCTCTTCTAGAGCCGAAGTCCCGAGAATCCCCACCAAACAAGTCATCTTCCATTGGATTCTCGGGAGCGCAGCTGGTGCTAGTTGTTTGATAGACTTGTTTTCGATAGATACGGGAGTTCAAACTACTGCACGCGTTGGATTTCACGCACCTAATTAGTTACTCCTCCAATCCAATCGATGCACTTCGTGCAACTTGCCGGTGTGTCTGGGGTTGAGATTATTATTTGCAGCATGATGTGATTAGCTACAGAACAAGAGATTTGCGCAGATCTCAGCTGATTTGCTCAGGTTCCCCCTTTTTTTTTCTTGATTTCAAACAGTGCGTGCTGGTTGCTGCTACAAGTTTCCTTGCTGGCCTTTTGAATGTGATCATGAACTGATGATCTTTCTAGGGCTGGGAGATCGTATCCGAATATCATATGGTCCGTAGCCACGCAACCAGACACGTTAACCGTCGCCATATACTACCACTGTGCAAGAAAAATCAAGGTTCCATTTTTATCCACCCAAATTAAACGATAGAAAACCTAGCTAACAGCAAATAGGTACTTCGTTACTTCGTTAGTCATTTACACGGGTAATTTAGGGTTATGCAGAAATGGTTTAGTTTTTGAGAAAAAACTTGTTTACTCTCCCTTAATTGCAGGTAGTTTTTTCGGTAATCCATTGGCTAGCACATGAGTTATCCTCCAAAAGCCCTTCGCACAGGCTTTGGTGTTGAAGGCATCACAACAATTAATGCAAGTGGATACTACGTTTTTCTTCCGGGCACATGAGTGGCAATCTAGTCTTAAAATTGATGGCCATTAGAGTGTCGGACTTTCTTCTTTTTGGCTTTGTGTTTAAGCAGAAGTCAGAAGTGAATTCACTCTTATTCCATCTTCTCGATGTAACGACGGTAAAATAATAAAATCCTTCCTTTATATAAAAAAACTTCGTTAGTCATGTGATAGTAAGACATTAGATAATTTAAGTCGATGATCTAAACATAACTTCGGCTATTTTTTAGCAGTTAATTGTTAGTTTCATAGATCCAAACGCCCCCTTACATTCACTCTGAAACAAAGCACCTGGACTACGAATGTTGGAGAGAAGATCGATCAACCGGAGTACCCAACCGGCCGGAATTCGTGTACGTTCAGAGCGAGCTACCAGGGTAGAATCATCCCCGAAGATATCGTCGATCAACTCAAAGATCGCAACGTCTGGATTCCCTGATTTTCTGTCCATTGTTTTAAAAAAAAAAATCTTTTGCTTCCAAAATACAACTATGTCTATATATATATATATATATATATATTATAATAATAATAAAGTAATATATGACTATCTAGAAATATAATTTGGAATAGAGGGAGTATATATATTTTAACGATAATGATACAATTAAAATGTTGATCCGTCCGGACGTCTCGCTCTGCTCACTCCCACACGTGCAGCTCGCCCATCTACCCTCTCCATTATCCACTCGTCCATTTCTAAAAAAAAAAATCACTCCCGCACGCGGCGCTCGACTGCCAGCCCTGCCAGGCGCGGGCGCGCGGCCGTTGCCTCCCTGCCACGTCGCGCAGCCGCCGCCGCCTGCAAGCGCTGTCGAGGCGCTTCCTACAAGCGTCGCCAGGCTACTGCCTCCAACGAACTCCACATCCCGACGACCCTCCATTCTCCCAAGCAGCAATGAGATGTTGCGATGTGCTGAAAACACATGCTGCAAGCGTATGTTTCAAGTGTTTTAGATGTTTCAGAGGTATGTTGCAAGTGTTTTAAATGGGAGTTGCAAAAGTAGATCGGAATGTTGCATATGTTGCAATAGTTGTACATGTATGTTGCAAAAGTCTATTCCCAATGTTTCATTTGTATTTTCGGGCATATTGTTGCAAGTGTGTTTAACTGGATGTTGCATACGTTTCACACATATGTTGCAAGTGTTTTATCTGGATACTGCGTATGTTTGCAATGGTTTTTAAGTGTTTTTAGGTGTTTTTGTAAGTGTTTCAGAAGCATGTTTCATGTGCTTCATATGTCTTCTTTTGTACGTTTCAAATATTGCATTTGGATGTTTCAAAAGTAGATCGGACGAGTACAGCGGTTCTCCATCTGGTCGGTGTTTCTCGCCGCCATAGCGGTTAGTGGCGGTGAGCAGACCACGCCCCTGCAGTAGTGCTTAGCGGCCGTTATCCTCCAAAAGCCCTTCGCACAGGCTTTGGTGTTGAAGGCATCACAACAATTAATGCAAGTGAATACTACGTTTTTCTTCCGGGCACATGAGTGGCAATCTAGTCTTAAAATTGATGGCCATTAGAGTGTCGGACTTTCTTCTTTTTGGCTTTGTGTTTAAGCAGAAGTCAGAAGTGAATTCACTCTTATTGTATCTTCTCGATGTAACGACGGTAAAATAATAAAATCCTTCCTTTATATAAAAAAACTTCGTTAGTCATGTGATAGTAAGACATTAGATAATTTAAGTCGATGATCTAAACATAACTTCGGCTATTTTTTAGCAGTTAATTGTTAGTTTCATAGATCCAAACGTCCCCTTACATTCACTCTGAAACAAGCACCTGGACTACGAATGTTGGAGAGAAGATCGATCAACCGGAGTACCCGACCGGCCGGAATTCGTGTACGTTCAGAGCGAGCTACCAGGGTAGAATCATCCCCGAAGATATCGTCGATCAACTCAAAGATCGCAACGTCTGGATTCCCTGATTTTCTGTCCATTGTTTTTAAAAAAAAAAATCTTTTGCTTCCAAAATACAACTATGTCTATATATATATATATATATATATATATATATAGAACTACTATCCTATAGCTGGCTACAGAATAACTTATTCTGTAGCCACTTTGAGTTATGATAATTATTATGTTAATTTACGAGATTATAGTAACTCCTTACTAAGTGGTTTAATATAATGTTATGGTAAATATCCCCATATGTTATAGTACCCCAACTATTGTAAATATGTATTGACATTATGGTAAATTAGTATATAAAATTATAGTAAATGGAGGTGGCTACAGAATAACTTATTTTGTAGCCGGCTACTGAATAGCCTCTCCCATATATATATATATAGAACTACTATCCTGTAGCTGGCTACAGAATAACTTATTCTGTAGCCACTTTGAGTTATGATAATTACTATGTTAATTTATGAGATTATAGTAACTCCTTACTAAGTGGTTTAATATAACGTTATGGTAAATATCCCCATGTGTTATAGTAACCCAACTATCGTAAATATGTATTGACATTATGGTAAATTAGTATATAGAATTATAGTAAATAGAGGTGGCTACAGAATAACTTATTTTGTAGCCGGCTACTGAATAGCCTCTCCCTATATATATATATATATATATATATATATATATAATAATAATAATAATAATAAAGTAATATATGACTATCTAGAAATATAATTTGGAATAGAGGGAGTATATATATTTTAACGATAATGATACAATTAAAATGTTGATCCGTCCGGACGTCTCGCTCTGCTCACTCCCACACGTGCAGCTCGCCCATCTACCCTCTCCATTATCCACTCGTCCATTTCTAAAAAAAAATCACTCCCGCACGCGGCGCTCGACTGCCAGCCCTGCCAGGCGCGGGCGCGCGGCCGTTGCCTCCCTACCACGTCGCGCAGCCGCCGCCGCCTGCAAGCGCTGTCGAGGCGCTTCCTACAAGCGTCGCCAGGCTACTGCCTCCAACGAACTCCACATCCCGACGACCCTCCATTCTCCCAAGCAGCAATGAGATGTTGCGATGTGCTGAAAACACATGCTGCAAGCGTATGTTTCAAGTGTTTTAGATGTTTCAGAGGTATGTTGCAAGTGTTTTAAATGGGAGTTGCAAAAGTAGATCGGAATGTTGCATATGTTGCAATAGTTGTACATGTATGTTGCAAAAGTCTATTCCCAATGTTTCATTTGTATTTTTGGACATATTGTTGCAAGTGTGTTTAACTAGATGTTGTATACGTTTCACACATATGTTGCAAGTGTTTTATCTGGATACTGCATATGTTTGCAATGGTTTTTAAGTGTTTTTAGGTGTTTTTGCAAGTGTTTCAGAAGCATGTTTCATGTGCTTCATATGTCTTCTTTTGTACGTTTCAAATATTGCATTTGGATGTTTCAAAAGTAGATCGAACGAGTGCAGCGGTTCTCCATCTGGTCGGTGTTTCTCGCCTCCACAGTGGATAGTGGCGGTGAGCAGACCATGCCCCTGCAGTAGTGGTTAGCGGCCGCTTGACGCAGCTCTCGAATGGTGCCTCCGAGCGGCCGGGGCCCGCGTGGGCGCGCCCGGGCGCTAGCAGTACCTGCAATTTAAAGCGTGCACTGTTTGCTTCCCCCTCATCCCTCCTCTTGTCTCGTTCCCAGATTATTAGAATAAGATATTTGGTGGCACTTAATAATTCAAAGAGCATTGCGCGTGGTTGCAAATCATTAAGGAGATGTATCCTTATACAAGAAAAATAGAAGCATCCACTACAAGAGGGAACCTCCTAGGTTAGGGTATGTGATTAGGGTGATTCAAGAGGTTGAAGGAGATTACAAACTCGGACCACTAGAGATAGTGGGGCACGACCGGGTTGATGTTGTTGACCTCTCGAGCCATGAGCTTCGGGTGGTGCTTTGACACATTGGTGTTGACACCGATTCTAGTCATGCACAAGTAAGAGCTAACCTTTCCAAAGCCGCACACGATCTAGCACACAACGAAGAGGGGTCAAAGCAGCAAGACCGACTAATAAGACGATTGTGTGGTTTAGACGCCCGTTCTATGCCAGAGAAGCCCACGAAAACCTTCCGGGAAGACCCGTTGGAAATGAGCACAACGGGGTTGCTTTAGGATCGACAAGAGCGCCTAGAATGCCAACGAATTTCATTGAGACACTGGACAACAGAAGGTTGAAAGAGCTAAAGGCAGAAGAAAGTAGTAATAGATTGATTTTAAGTTGAATGTATATTGGGATATTTGAGTCATTCGTGATCCTCTAATGGGTGGTCTTATCATAGTAGGAAACATTCTCAAAATACGATTTGCATGTTCCCCCGAGATCGGAGGAGTTTGGATTGAACTTGGTTTGAATTGAGCTCGGACAACCAAAACCAGATCAGGCATGCCTGAGCCGGTTTACATAGGGGCTTGGTCGAAGCCCGTAGAAATTGGACTAGGCTAGTTTTTACTGGATTTTGCCCACTTTATCCAATTTTGGCTAAGTTTGATTCTTCACCTGTACTGGATTCCTAAATTCAAATGTGATCCCCTAACCTGTTTTGTTGTGGCATATGCCCCATTTTTAAACGAAATATATGGTTTAGAAATACACGATAACAATAGCAACGATGTCAACTCATCGGCTATTTTTGTTCTAAAGGTGACGCATGCATCGGCTGTTTTTTTAAGGGCAATATACGTGTATGGGCTATTGTTTGGGCAACAATTATGCTTGTTGCCAAACACTTAAAAATATTTTATTTAAATACCTTCTGCTAGTTGCTCTTGGGAGACGACCATCCTGCAACGTCTCTAGCATATACGAGTTTCCAAAAACTGACCTAAACATTTTATATAGACCTTCTCAACTTAGAGACCACTTGCTAAACTTGTTACTTTTCCGTTTTGGCTTCGTAAATTCCTGGCTTACAATCTCTAATCTTGACGGTGTTGCGCCCTTTATTGAACATCAATCAACGTTTTTGCTTCGTAAATTCCTGGCTTACAATATCCAATCTTGACGGTGTTGCGCCCTTTATTGAACATCAATCAAGCTTTGCTTCTGTCCCCTTATATTCCAAAGTTGATTCTTCTTCTCTATCTGGTACAATTTTTGAACAAATTTCAACTCATAAACTCAAGTATACAAGCAACTAAACTAATTCGGGTGATCATAAATCTAACAACCAAATACTACTGTCAACAAGTGTAAACACATCTGTCTCTATGGAATTGGATCTCGAATTATACCATACACATAATAAACAAACAAATTAAATATAAGATGTCATAAATATAAATAAGTATTTTTTATATAAAAATATTTTAAGAAAATAATTAAATTAGATTATACAAAAATAATATACGATAACAAGCAATTTAAAAGTATTTAAATATAATTTATAATAACAAATACAAAAAGGTTCAAGCTAAATCAAAATAGCACTAATTCATACTTAATATTTATATACCAATATTAAATTTAATATACCTAGTCATTAATCAATCTTTATAGAGAACTTTTAAATAGTTTCAATGGATACAAAATCAGTAATATCAAAACAAATACTCAGTCATCACAAAAAGTAACCTTTAAATAGTCTCATCATGTGCATATTTCTCGTAGACAGGGATATTCCATGATATGAAATCAGATAGAATAGAAAATGATAACGAAAAGCGGATTAAAATACATCTATTTTAGTAGAAGTGGATGCAAATACATCTATTTTAGAGAGTTCTGGGAAGCGATTCAGATCACAACTGATCTGATCCTACCTGGGCGCTACTGAAGCTGCAAGAGATCACGGCACCTAAGCATATTTGGAAGAGGAGGAACCAACATTATTGTCTTCAGGAACGATCGTACTACGCTTCAAGGAGCACTGAACACTGATGGCTATCTCTGGAGAGTACGTTTGCCGAAGAAAGTTGCTGACAAATGCAGGGCTTGTGTGCTTAAGTTAAGAACCTGATGAATAAAGTTGGGATTGTGACCTACATGATCACGTTTTCTCGTGTGATCTGGCACTTGGGTTGGGATTCTTGGGCTTGCTGGACGGCCCATGGGATTTTTGGACTTGCTGGACGGCGACTTGGCCCAACGAGGTTTGTCTCCACGCGCAATATAAGCAGCACTCACTGCCTCGCGCTTGCGCTGGGCAAAACCCTAGCAGCGTCTCCTCTCCAGCGCCCGCCGTCGCCACAGCCGCCGTCCGTCCGTCGAGGTTTGTCTCCACGTCCCATTCCCTCCCGTCCTCCCGAACGATATCAGATCCGGGCTTTGATTCGGTTTCGCGTTAAGGTGGTAGAGCGGGTCAGGTGCTGGCGGAGGAGGACGACGGTGGCGTTGCGCGCGCCTCGTCGGCTTCGTGATTTATCCCTGCCCGTCCTGCTGCTTTGACACGATTGCGTTTATTCCTGATGCTCTTGTGCGTTCCCATTTAGGCTGCTATCGTGTATTGGGTATTGAGTGTTTTTCCATGATCCGTGAAGCGTCCCTCTCTTGCAATTGCAATGTTGTGCATTATCAGTGACGCTTGTCTTGTAATTCTGATATGCTGGCGTGATGGAAATCAATTCTTGGTTCTGGTCCAGGGAGGCTGTTAGTTAGTTTGTTAGTGAATAAGTACATCATCAGTCTGCAGGTGTTTGGTGCTGAGAGATCCCTCACTTTTTGGGTCTCCAGTTGGCAGCAGTTTGGTGCTTGCTGGTCAGCTGTGTAGGTGTGGTTTAGTGGTAGCTTAAACCATGTCCAAGACTGCTTAGAATAATATGAGTTGAGTTCTGGTAATTAGATGGTGCATTGTTCAAGGATTCTAGATCTTGTTGATCAAAGCAGTCTAATTGCAAACTAGATGATGAAGGATGTGGAATACTGCTAGTGTTAATTTGATGATCTCTTGTTTACAAACTATAGCTTTGTCGTGTGCAATCTGATTGATGAAACAAACTAGTGCACATGTGATGAGTAGTTAGTTTACAACCACTGGAGCCGTATCATGGATAACATGTTATTATTGTTACATTGTCTCATATATTGGGCTGGCTTCTAAGTTGCACGGATACGTATCAGAAGGATACGGATACGGCAATTTCCCAAAAAACCCGATACGCGGATACGTTTACTATTTAAAAAATAAAATAAAAATAAGAATAATGTGGACCACAGAAACAGCAGCATCCGCTCAGGTCCAGCCCAGCGACGGCCCACCAAAGTCCACGTAAAGAGCAGACTTCACTTCAGCCAGCCCCCAGCGGCACCACGCCACCACTCATGACTTCAGCCAGCCCCAAATCCCCAATCCGCTCTCGGTCCTAACCCTAGGCCAGCCTCGGAGCGCGGCGCGAGCAGCTTCAGGCGACGGCGGCGCGCGGTGCCAGGCGAGTGGAGGTAGCGGCGCGCGGCTTCCGGCGAATCGGCAGTCGAGGCCGACGGTAGCGGCTCGCTGGGCCAGGCGAATCGGCGGCAGTGCGATAAGCAGCTCGGAGCCGAGAGCGGCGCGGCGGTACCTGTGAGGCGAATCGGAGAGCTCGGAGCTCGGAGCCGAGAGCGCCGAACGGGGATGTCGCGGATGCGTGCAGCGGAGCGTGCGGCATCTGCGACCCTGTCGATTTGTTCCTCACTTCCTCTTCCTTTTTCTGCTCTCCCTGTCGATTCGTTCTTCTCTAGGGCGTCGAGGGCAGAGGAAGGGTTGTTTACTGGGCTGGGCCGTATCCACAAGGCTGATACGTATCAGCCCACGTATCCATAATTCGCGAAAATAAAAAAAAATTCGGATACTCCGAGGATACGTATCCTGGGCGTATCGGACACGTATCTGTATCTGATACGCGATACGCGGCTTCCTGGACGTATCCGTGTAACATAGGCTGGCTTTCTACATACCCTTTTGTTATCTTTCTTCTGAGTATCAACTTTCAATGGTATGGATAATGTGGTTAACCTTGTTGTTACCTCCTTTAGCAATGCATTTATTGACATGATTTCAATATAGCACTGGATGTTTTTTTTTTCTTTTTTCTTTTTTTTGGGGGGGGGGGGTGGTGGTGGGGGGAGGGTTAGATGAATGTTTGTACTGAATAAGCAAACCTTTGCATCATTTTGCATTGATATAGCGACATGGTTACTTGTACCTTTGGTTGTGTTACATAGATGTAAATGGCTGTTTCCTATGCTATTGTGTCCGTTATGGGACCCTTACAACTCTATCTCTTTCTTCTGGTAAGGTCAGCATGGTGAGGGTCAGTGTGCTCAATGATGCGCTCAAGTCCATGTACAATGCTGAGAAGAGGGGGAAAAGGCAGGTCATGATCAGGCCGTCATCCAAGGTGATCATCAAGTTCTTGACAGTCATGCAGCGTCATGGTTAGTTCTCAAATCTTATGCCCCATTTTTCAATTGCTCCGTTCTGAGGACATGTCCCTGATTAGTGTTACATTATGTAGGCTACATTGGTGAGTTCGAATATGTGGATGACCACCGTGCTGGGAAGATTGTGGTGGAACTGAATGGAAGACTAAACAAATGTGGTGTTATTAGCCCTCGCTTTGATGTTGGCGTAAAGGAGATCGAAGGATGGACTGCAAGGCTGCTCCCATCTCGTCAGGTTAGTCCAGTCCGTTGTCTATAACACTTGCAGCATTATTTTCCTTTCACAAACTGATTTAAGTTGTTTGTACACACTGACTAGTACTAATTAACTGTAGTGCTAATTGTGCTTTTTTGACTGGTATGTAGTTTGGCTACATCGTGCTGACGACTTCTGCTGGCATTATGGACCATGAGGAGGCCCGTAGGAAGAATGTTGGAGGCAAGGTTCTAGGTTTCTTCTATTGAAAGGAGTTTGGTGGAAGGACTGATGTATCCAAGAACTTGTCTGAATTTGGTGGAAGGACTGTATCCAAGAACTCGTCTGAGCTTTTGTTTTTTTTGGTCGGAATAGAGGGCTTTGTTAAGACTGGAATGTGTTATGTGCTTGAGAATTTGGGAACCATGATATGAGCTGTACCCGCAGTTAATTATTATGACCTATATGCCTGTCTAGTGTGTCTCTTGAACGAACTGAGACTTATGTTTCTCATCTTGCCATGTCAGAGGAAAGAGAATGACAAGTACTTTCCGGATATTGGTTTCGATTCGTGGGTTACAAACAGGTCCTTGCTTGAATCCTGCATACTCCCGTTGTTCCAAAGTATTTGATCTATAGGATTTAAATTTTGTTCAAAGGTGCTTACACTTTCACCTTTCTCCTCTCTTAATACACCTTTTTCATCTCTCATTCCTAATACATCTTTTCACTTTTTCTTAATTCCGGTGTCCAAGTTTAAAACGCCGTCTTGTTCGTCAATTTACATTAACGGCTCTAAAATAATTTATTATAAAAATACATTTCATAATTAATCTAATTATATTTATTTGATATCATAAATATTAATATTTTTTATCTATAATCGATGGAACTTAACATACTAAATCATGCTGGGCTAGAATTGCATTATTTCCTCGAGAGGGTGTACTACATATCAGCGTGCGACCTTATCTCGTGTGGACCCTACTTTAAGGCTGGTGTCGGTCATAAACGCTCGGGCCTTAATTGAATAGTTGATAAATAGTGATGGCATATTAGAGTTATATATATATATATATATATATATATATATATATATATATATATATATATATGAGAGAGTACGTTCTCATATTTCAGAAACCAAAGGCACCAGCCGGCCTTCCTCTAATCTCTTCGAAGCAGGAGTACAAGACAGTCGTGACGAGCATGATCCCGCTGGCAGAACCGCCAACGCCGGCAAGGCCTGCCAAAAGCGTCAGTGCACCAATGCACAGTCCTACGAGAAATGCTGCCGTGGCGACGTAGCGCCTCCATCGGCGCTGAGGAACAGAGTCGGGCTGGGCCATCATAACACTTCTTCGCTCCTGCATTCAGTTAAACCGGAACATGATATAGTGCTAAGAAACGTGGGGGAATAAGAGGACAGGGAGAAGCAGTTTACTTGTACTATGTGAAAGAGATGCATGCATGTTGCACGCATAGTATTTCTTCAGATAATTTGAATTTACTTACCCCAAGTAACCTGGCAATGTATCGCTCTGAATATGCCAAAACTTCAAAAAAGGCCAACGAGGCAAAGGCGCATCCCAGGAGCAGCCAGAACGCATAGACAAGTGCGTGGAATGGGTGTCTTCCAAACTCATCCAACCTTAAATTTGAGGAGAAATTAATTTCCTTTTACGTGTCAGTAAAATTTTCAATTGGATTCATAAATAAATATCAACATGTAGCCTAAAAATTTTCCTAGTTCATCTAAGCCCACAATTTTCTTTTCTTAAAAAAAAGTGAATATGGTTGTACACTCACGTCGGTGGTGTAGTGAGGTAGTAGGCAAAACCGCTGACTGGAACAGCTCGCCCAAAATACTTGGATTCCTTCCACTTGCCCAGCAGATTGACCACCTTAGTTTCACCAAATTTCATGTATAGCAACTGCATAATGGTAGCCCAAAAGGACATACTGCATATTAGTTTTCAATCGCTCGATCTGAAGCAACAGCAGTATAACATGATAATACATAAATTAGTCTCATAACACTCAATACATATACTCCTATTATTTTGGCATTTCTCAGCTTTAATGCAATAAACCGTGTGCTTTAGTTTAAAAGATCAACCATTATGAATAATATATTTGAAAACAAATGTAGCTGATCCACGGTGAATTTTCCCCCATGTGCATGTTTATATGGTCACAGAATCAAGAACAGTCACATTTTCATGGGTTTGACAACAGAGATCCTATAAAGATTTGTATATATGGGAATATGGGTGCATATCTGGTGCAAATGCAACGAATGTTGGAAATGGTCCATCAGATATGCTAAAATGGGACCACACAGGGTAAGCCAAAATAATGCAAATGATACCTGTGGGATGAAGTATAGGGTCAAGACCAGCGCATCCTGGAAGAGTAGGGGTGCGAAGGAGAGATAGGAGAGCCTGATGGTGTAGTTTATTTGCAACCTAGGCTCCTCATGGGACCTCAGTGGCAGCACAATATGGAATCCTTGCAGGTTGAGAACAAGTAGAAAGAAGATGCAGGTGGCGAGCACACTAGCCATGTCTGGGAGGTCTCGACTGCTGAATGCTTTGTGCACCGCAGACAACTCATCAGCTCCATTAGCAATTAGACGATGGATATGGGACGAAATAGCAGTTATTTCCTCGTATTGATCACCACACTGTCCACCGTATAACTTTATGATAAAGGGACTAAAAGCCTTCCAAAAAATATTTTTGCTGTGCAGATTAAACATGATACGTTAAGATTGGAAGTAAAATAAGTAGCACAAATTGGTATGTTTTTACGCTTTTCAAATGTGTGCAAGTTAACCAGGTAATAACCACATCTTGATAGAGTGATGTAGTTGTGAAAATATGATTCCACCCATTAAGGCTCATATCACAATGCATAACTTTAACAGCGCTACCAAAAAGCATTGTTTTCCTTACCATCAAATAATATATGACAGGAAAAACATATAGTCAGTTAAAAAAAATGGTAGTGCACCCTCCTAAGTGCTTTCATCGGCAATATTTGTACACCCTAGAAAAAGGAAACAAAAAACATAGCGCCTTCAAGGTGCTAAGTCAAATTTGCTAATTTAACTCTCCCTATCCCTCTCCCTCTCCCTCCTCGATGGAGTACTATCTGTTATACGAATACACCAACATCAGACGCTGCCACACTCGACACTGTCTAGTGTCTCCGTACGTTAGAAAGCCCCTCCCCCCCTCCCTCTCTCGTAAGCCAAGAGCTAGGGGCATATGTTCTCCCCATGGTCGAGTTCTTTTGTTTAAACCTGTCTAATTATGCCACTTTACATGCGTAATCCATAAATTAGTGAGATGGATTCACATTTATGTTGATGCGAATTGCTAATCCAAACAAGAAATGATGATAAACAATTACTGTAACTTTGTGCCATACACTAGAGACAATCTATTTAAGAAACCAAAATTATGCATTTGAATCATTTGTACATCGAAAATCCTCAAGAGAAATAAACGAGACAAACAGGTGCAGACAATTGTTGATTACCTTAATAAATTTCAATAACCAATATTTAATGTTGTAGCTATATAAGATGGAAATATATTTTATTAGCGGCAACGTGCTCGATTGAATAAATTAAAATTGGAGAGGAGTGCTCAAAGCAACAACCATTTGTTCAAAAACTCAGTACTCCAGAGGATCAAACCAGGAATACTATTTGAACTGATGGGCTTGATGCAGGAAGTGAAGAACCTAACAATCTATGGTGCATTTTTCTTTTGTACTCCTGTTCATTTTTAAGGCATATTTTTATTTGAAAAGTTTTCAATAGACGGTTCGAAGGTTAATTTCTATTGCCATATATTATCGATTGTTGCAAAATTGATACCATACTAAAAGCACTTTGAAGTATGAATTTATTGTTGCAGCTTTTGTAAATTAAAATATGCACATAATTGGACTAATTGTTAGCCATACCTTCCTAATTTTCACGTTTCAAGTAAATATACGCCCTATAAAAATGAATGGAGGAGTAGGGTATTAGAATTTATGGTCTTACCAAATGTTGGTCGCAGTGAATAAAGGGATACTCGATAGAAACCCATATCCCTTTCTAAGAAGCTCATCAAGATAAATGACAACAACACCTCCAGAGAAAAGCTGGAGCACGACCAGAATTGCCTGCCCCGTGCTATGTTTGCCTGCGATAGTTGAAACTAGCTCATTGCTGACTGAGAAAGCAGCGGCAATAAGTATCCCAAACAACTTCCGCACCCCATTCCTGATAAATTAATATTAGTTCTCTCTGTCAGATTTATTATACTAGGACAAAAAAGCAAACAAATTGAGAACAAACGTGAAAATTAACACTAAATTAACACAAATTGAGCATCAGCACGCAACAAAGCTATAACTCAATAGCCCATCTGATCCCAAACATCAACAAAGATCCCCAAAAGGGCAAAGTACAACTTCAATTACTAATTTACTACTGTAATAATATGGTTTATAAAACATAGAAAAGTGTAGTACCACGGAACCACTTTAAGGAAAAGAAACATATTGGAATCTCAAGCTATAACTCAATAGCACATCTGATCCCAAACATCAACAAGATCCCCAAAAGGGCAAAGTACAACTTCAATTACTAATTTACTACTGTAATAATAATATGGTTTATAAAACATAGAAAAGTGTAGAGTACCACGGAACCACTTTAAGGAAAAGAAACATATTGGAATCTCAAGTTCACGAGAGATCAACAAACAGATAACGGTAGCTGATGTTAGTTACATACATAGTTTGACTGGAGTAAGGTGTAGTAGTACTCACAGGAACATCTGATCCTCAGGGGTGCCGTTGCCCACATTAATAATCTTGACCCGCAGCAGGAGGTGAAGCAACGCCTCGGACAGCACGAGGCTGCAAATCCCGGCAGCCATGATGGAGTCGGAGTTGTATGCGCTGGCCGTGTTGTGCATCCAGTATAGTGGATCGGGGGCCGACGAGTGACGAACCCCGTACAAAGGCAGATTGCTGCCAGCAAGGAAGATGACGAGGGAAGCGACCGTGTATGCTACCTTTTGACGGATAGGGATCTCGCCACTGGGGTTCTGGACCTCTGGCAAGACTCCCACCAGCGTCCGAGTAAGATCGCGCAGCTCCAACCTACGGTCTGGCATTGAATTCCTAATGCAACAGAGCTAGAAACTAGCTAGATTACTAGTACCTGTGTCATGCCGAGAAATCGAGCAATCAAGTGCAGCAGATTGGTAATATTGAAGCAGGAAATTAAGGAGCGATTAGATTGCTTACGTCGTATACAAGCAACAAAGAGAGCGTATATCCCGGGTGTAATGTATTCGCCGCCGCGCGTGCAAGTAAATCCAAGGGAGGGAGGGACGGCGGAAGGAGCAGCAGGCGCGGCCACGGGAGAGTGCTCAAGACAGCGACTGCGATGGCGCGTTTCTTATCCAATCAATCCACCATCCACGTCTCAAAGGAGCATAAGTAAGAAAAAAAAAATATGGAGGAGAAGAGGAGGTACCTTTGCTCAGCGACAAACCACGACCTGCCGGCAGGGCGGCGGCGGCGGCGGCGGCGGGAGGAACCTAACACGGGAGACGGGCGGAACCTTAAGAAGGGAGACGGGTGTCAGCGCTCCTCTCGAGTTTCCTGTTCGGGAGGCAGGATCGTGAGATTATTTACCGCTGTGTGCGAGAGTGATCAGAAATTTACGATCGTTTACTGCTGGCTGGAAAAAATACTGCTGGCTGGGGACGGCCCACTGATGGCGACGGCCGCTGTTGTGGGTCGGGTAATTAAATTTTGGGCCGAGTATTGTGCCACGAAAGGAATATTTTGGCCCTTTTGGCATAGCTCCAAAAACGGGTTCACCTGAAGCTAGCTGTACCAAAGGGCTCTAGAAAAACCGGCTCCACATAATTCAGTAGAATCCGGAGCCATTTTTGTAGTACGATGGGAGAGCTGAAAAAGGTAGTAGCTTCTTCATCAGCTCCAGATTTGGCTCCACATAATTTAGTAGAATCCAGAGCCATTTTTGTAGTATGATGGTAGAGCTGAAAAAGGTAGTTTCACCAACTCAAAAACTCTTCCATCCATAAATGAATCCGGCGGAGAATTCGTTTTGGCAAACGTTTCTCCAAAAAGATTCAGCTCCACCAAAGAATCCGGAGCTGTACTATAGCGGTGTTTCGTGGGTATGGAGCTGTGCCAAGTGCCATATGAGGCCTTAGGTCTCCTCCTTCAATAATAAAAGATACGTAATAATAGCTCTAATATCATATATCATCACTATTTATTACTAAATCCGTTCCAAATTATAATTCGTTTGATTTTTTTTTTGACCTCAAGTTTGACCACTCGTCTTGTTCAAAAATTTGTGTAAAATAACAATTTTTGTTGTTGTGGCTTGCTTTATTAACAAAAGTTCTTCAAGAATGACTTTAAATTTGACTATGTTTGTACAAATTTTTTGAATAAGACAAGTGATCAAACTTGGGGTAAAAAAGTCAAACGAACTATAGTTTGGAACGGAGGGAGTAGTTATTTAATTATATATGTCTCTACAGGTATGTGCTATTTTATATAGTATTATTTTATAGGAGAAGAGATAAGGGCCATCTCACTTAATGGGCTCCGCAACTATACATGACCATGGCCGGTTGGCCGTTGCATCTGTCAGTTGGTTGGGTTTCTTGTGGTGGAATATGTCTATCTGGGTTAAGTCCTTGATTTGGCATGGGTGCTCACATTTTTCTAGATTTATTTCAGAATTTAACGGGCTGTGTGCTTTCAGTGGTAGACGATGTTCCCGTCGACAGCGAGGCGTATGTGGTGACTTTGTGAATCTCATGACCTGCCGGCTCAGTCCTTTAGAGGTGCTCATAGGGGTAGAGTTTGCATACGTGTGTTCAATCATAGGGATGAATGTACGTACGTGTTATGGGCGTACTATGTAATTCTCAAAAAAAAAAAAATTGTCGGGTATGTAGCAGCGAAGAATAAGGAATACCCTTCATCCGTCGTGATAGCCAGCGACATCTTTGCACATGCCGCCATCAAATCCCACCGAATTTGGGCTCCTCCATCGTGATTTCGTGGCATCCGATCCCAAATGAGAGTGAGGGCAAGCATCCAAGAGCTCATCATAGAGGTGATCGGAGTCGTGCACGACGGTGCGCAAGGAAGACATTAAAACTTGTTTCGATCGTCATGTAACCAAGGGGCAAGGTTCGTCATTTCACGCTGACTTGAGCGCATCAAATTAACGACCAAATTAATGGCATGAGGGGTACAAAATTTTGAAGTGGTGGCATAGAGATCACATAAGATTTCCGATGACAAATGAGGGTTTGTAAACTTTCTCAGTGGCATGCTAATTAACTCAAATTTCATCAATAAATAAACCAGTAAAGAGGGTATCTAGAATTTTGTGCCATCAATTATGCTTAATTTGTCCAACCATACAATATCACCGACCACTATCTTAGTATCTTCTCTATTTTTCTCGATCTGACTAAAATCTTTTGTTAATTTGTATCCCTCTCCAACACCATCTCACTTGACTAGACCTATTAGACGCGTTGGCTGAACACTTGGCCTCGCCATGGCTACGCTGGCGCTGCATGTGCTTTCCGTTGACGTGCCGCCCCGCTGTGGTCTGTGGACGGGCAGCCGCTGCTGCACACCAATTTGACGTGGCCGCACCGCGACTCCGACTCGTCGTGTCCACGCCACGCCTGGGTCGTGCCGTTCCACGCCAGCTCGCTGTGGCCGCATAGACCAGCCTTGGCTGTGGCGTCAGACGCTTCTGCAAGCTACTCTGAAGCCACCACTGCACCTGCTTGCTTTTTTGTTCCACCTGGCGTCCGAGCCTCACCGTGGAGCTAGCGTTGGGCACGCTCGATCTCGGAGCAAAACTCTTGCTGACATCTGCAAGGACCGAAAAATCTGAAATTCTAGATGCAAAGAAGCCATAAGTAGGACCTGAGAGTGTGACCTGGAGGCCACTTGATTTGGACCAAATTCATCATCCATTATAAGTACATGATATGGTATTGTAGTTTCCATACATGAACAAGCTGTTGTAATATATATACATAGAAAAAAATATCTAGGGTGTTTATGGTCCAACAAAGTATATGTAGACGTAGTATATGATCAGTCGAGTATGCAAGTATACATAGAGTTATATTTATTTTATATACTATTACAATGGTATTATAATAATATATTAATTAAAAATATGTGTTATTTTGAAGAAGAAAAATTCACATAGTAATATTTGGAGTATTTTAAAATGAGTATAGAAACATACTCAAACTGATAAATGAGTATGCACACATACACAATGTGGTTTATTAAAATGGGAGTAACTACTCCCGGGAGTAGAAAAAAATGCACCCATATATAGGGAAATGGCAGCGTAAGCAAACCACTTGTAACTTTGCCAAACCTAGTAGAACTAAATATGGCAATGGGGACCCGAGACCCGACGAGTATTTACTCCATTAAGATCCGAGTCTGAACTAAATACATCACCCACGGGTCTCTAATTGGGGGAAACCTTCACCCCCATCGAGTACGCGGGTACTGGAACGTTCCTGTATGTAGTCCCCATACCCGTTAACCCATGAGTAAAAAATACCCGAGGTCAGGTCCAGATGCATAACATTCATGTAGTGGCTAGTTCTAGTGAAGTACTACTATTTACTACCTCTCATAATGTGATGTATGGATTATGGAGGTGTACGTTCTGTGTTGCAGTAGAGATTATTATGCTATTATTATTTAGTCTAAATTTATGTGTCCGTGAATGGTGATTGTTGTGTTGCTTCTGATTTCTGTGTGCTCAAGCGATTTGTTGCCGGGCATGGGTGACCCGCGTCGAGTTTAATTTACCCACGCGGGTGCAGGTGTGGGGAAATTCCCCACCCGCAGACGGGTATAGGGATTCTGGTGGGATTAGGGGCCTGTACGTTTTGTTTGCATGGACGATCGAGGGTGGCTCGTGCGGATGAAATGGGCCTGGGGCAGGCTATGTAGGTGCAACTTCATGTGTTTGATTGCTAGTATCAGTAGAGCCTGGATTTGTGTTTGGTAGCCTGTACAGGTTGGTATTGCTACTTTGCACTGAGAATGTGGTAGGGCTCAGGCTCAGTTTAGATCAGTACGTGAGGGTGGGGTAGCGCGGATCATCTGGTCGAGGAGCTTGTTGGCCCAAGGGAAGAGGCCGACAACGAAGAGGGAGACGGCAAGGTGGGCAAAGGCGTCGGCAGCCGGTGGCGGGAGGAGGTGCGGCGGCGGAGAAGGGAGGATAAGGTAGCGGGAGGCGAGGTCGGAGGCGGCGATGAGGGTGTCCACTTCCGCGCGGCTCGCCCGCCGCCGCCGCAGCACAGCCCGCAAGGGCGCAAGGCCACATCCACCGCTGCGGGCCTTCTCCCCGACGAGGAAGGCTAGAAGCTAGGTGGTGATGCCGAGTTGTTTAGAGCGTGGGGAGATTGGGAATCGGAGCGAGGTGACTGCAGCGAGCCTAACTTGGGAGAATTGAAACTTTTTTTTTTTTCCATTTCCCAGATGCATGCAGCATCTTCGCTGCTTTAACGAGCGTGCGGGGCTGGCTTGGCTAGTGGGCTAGGCTAGGTCAGGTGAACAAACAGGCCGGCTAGGTTGTAGCTGGCGGGGCTGGCCAGCCATCTGGCCAAACAAACAAACACGCCCTAGATTTTTTTGGTGGGTATGGGTGGGATTTCCATTGCCATCTCTAACTAGAACAAATGATTAACCAGCTGATGCATGCAATATATATAAAAAATTACAGAAAGTTATATATTCTTCTCCGGTATCACTTAATTTTCTTCACTGAATTGCAGCATGAAACTGTCGCAGCCTCCGTCCCAAAATAGGAGCCAGTTCTCGTTTTCCGAGAAGTCAAACGATTTTAACTTTGACTAAATATATATAAAAAAATATATTAATATTTATTTATAGTACATAATTAGTATCGTTAGATAGATCATTGAATTATTTGCTACTCCCTTCGTCCCTAAATAAATCAATTTCTAGAATCCGTGCCAGTCAAAATTTTTTAAGTTTGACTAACTTTATAGAAAAGAGTAATAACATCTATGACATAAAATGAGCACCTTATGAGAGTATTTTTTAGCCTGACTTTTCAACGAAACGAACAGGGCAAAAATAGATTGACACCCGATCTATCTATCTTCCCTCTCCCTTCTCCCCGATCCCCTTTCTTGCATCCTTTGTTTTTGTGTAGACATGATTTCTTATATAAGGCCAATCCAATGGGGTGTTTCATTTTGATGTTACCTAGCTATGATGCCATGCCATCTGTAGTGCTTTGAAATGGTACGTGAATGAAACACCCTCACCTAATGCCTGTTTCATTTTGTTGTTTCATAGGCTAATCATAGTATTTAACATGCGATGCTCATGAACGGTTGATTGTTGGATGAAATGAAACTTCATGCCCCTAATGCGTTTCACACGGTCTCCAGCTCCTGCTTGCATCCTGATGAAACCAATCTGTGGCAGAACTGCAGATTTAAACTAATCAAATACTTACTCGCTCACCACTAAGCACTAAAGTAAGGATTAGCTTAAATCCGGTCATCTGTCGAGCCCATCGTCCGGGAGAACTCGAAACCATCCACATTTGATACAGGACCTATAAATGAGTAGCGAAATCCATAAATAATTATTACAATACATGATCCAAGTACAGTACAATACCAGTTTTCAGAAGGACATCAAAAGTTCAACATAATTACATAGGTGATTACAATACCATAGGTTCTTTTTTACATTATTTCCAACAAAAGCTAAAAATTAACTATGATAGGGGTCGAAGCCGAACTCCTCATTGTGCCCACCATAGAGGACAATTATAGCAACACTATATGCATTTCTTTTACATTATCTGTCCACTATACGATTGCAATCCATATCCAATGTGGATGGCGATTGTAATCGATGTACATCTAGCTACCATGGAACATATATGCAACACAAATGCAAGGACGAATTAAAAACACCCACGGACAGGACAGGACACAACCTAACCCTAGACATAGCAGCTATGGATAGAGCAAGATTTTAGGAAGCTAACAAAACTGGTTTGGCATTTTTTTTTCTGTATTTTCTATGTTTTTGTTGGGTTTTACGAGCTCCTATAACACACAAGGAAAAGAAAAACACTTCTTCCCACCCCAGCCAGGCCCGCCCGTGGGGGGGGGGGGGGGTGGCCCAGGCACGGGGTGCAGCCGGCCGAGGCCTAGGTAGGGCAAAAGTCCCGCACGGTCAGCGGCAAGGCCCACCCGGGGCGGCGCCAGGGACCAGGCGGTGGTGCACCTTTTTTTTTACAAAAAGGAAATTCTCTCCTTCTCTCTCCTTTTTTTGCGTGACCAAGCCAGCCGCCTGCTCGACACTCGCCGAGTGATCCCTCTCGGCTGCGTGCCCTTTCGTCTGCCTGCCCAGCCGCTGCCCTCCTCTTCTTTGTTGTTTTTTTTACATTTTGTTTTGTTTTCTATTCTTATATGCACACAAAACTTTATTAAAACTTTCTTCTTTGCTCTTGCCTCCTTTCCACCAAATAACAACAACCCTTCCAATTTAATCTGACCCTTCCAACTTAGGCCTTGTATGGATGTCGTCGGATTCACCTCAGTCCGTACGTGTTGGGGTGGAATTTAGTTCAAGTTTCACTCTAATCCACCCCAGACACATGTTAATGGATGTGAATCCAACGACATCCAAACAACGCCTTAGAGATTAAAGCTTCATATATTACTAATCTAAACAGTAACAATAGGGTGTTACACGATCTCCCCTAATCCGGTCCTGTTTGGTACAACCCAGTTTTATTGGTGAATCAATTTTTATTGGCTTTGGCTTCAGAAATAGCTTCACAAGTAAAGCTAAAGCTATTTTCAAAAACATTTGGTAAAAGCTTATCAGAGAAGATAGCAGAGAGAGAGAGAGAGAGAGAGAGAGAGAGAGTGCGCTCGCTTCACTGGGCTTTAACGGAGAAAATGTGCCCGTGAGAGGAGCTAAAAAAACAGCTATTAGGAAGTTGTTTTATCAGGTTAAATATGATGCCACATCATAAAAAGTGCTGACATGGCATATCCTATAATGATAATGAAACCCACCATTGGAAGTGGCCTAAGAAACCATCTCCTCCTCAATAGTCTTTCGACACTATCAAACCCTATTTAACTATCTTCCATTTGGACTGCCCTAAGACGACGTGTCTCAAAGCACAATTTCACCACACTATTTTCAAGAGTGCTACAAGGTTTGGTTTGGAGGATGAAATGACCTCTTTCCGATGCACAGTTTCACAGGCTCGTTAGAACATTAAATTGCTACATTGAGATCGGCCAAAACTGTGTTTGGGACAAAACTCATTTCTTCTCTTCCCTGTTAATTTCCTCGCCCTATGATCACTTCTGGTGGTGGGGTGGCTGATTATTAAATTATTAATTAAATGCCGATGGAACTTGTGGCCTAATTAATCACGGTGGTGAAGCGAACCCTTTGGACTTGGATTGTGCCTCTCGTGGTTAAACCCGTCGATCAAACAGTTAACTAGTATTGTACAATCGTAACGGTAATTAATACCGGGATTAACTAGACCCGGTGCTACGAGCGAGTGACCTAGCCTTAGGTACGTAGGAGCCTAAGCTAGGACATAGGAGTACGGCCCTGCCCCAGCTCAGCCCACGGTGCCTCCCACAAGGCCACAATCCCACATATGAACCGAATTTTTTACTTTTTGGCCCTTTTTTCGAAAGTTTCTCTCAAATAGACCCCTGGCAGAAAGAATTCCAGAAATAGACCCTTGGCTCGGCGCCAGAGTGAGTGGCGCTGAGCTCGGCACCACGGTGACTGGCGCCGAGCTCCTGGCACGGGCAAACGGCCTGCAAGGGGCTCGACGCCAGAGTGGATGGCGCCGAGCTCGGCGCCGTAGATCTTGGCGCCGAGCTCGGCGCCACTCACTCTGGCGCCGAGCTACCTGCATTTAACCCCCGCTCAGCCTTCTTCCCTGAGCGTTCTTCCTCTTCTTTCTCCTCGGGTTTTTTTCTCGCCACTTCATCCTACCTCACGAATCGACATATTGGACCTTGAAAACCTTGATTTGATCCGTAGATCTTCGAGAGCAAGGTATACTCGCTCACCTCCTTGTTTTTCTCATATAGATTCGGTACATATTAGTCGGATTTTTGAACCTAAGAATCGTCATCACTTAGGGTTTCATTGTATCCCTCAATATATGTATTATACAACCGTAGGTTCATTTCAAGGCGTGAAAAATGCTAGCAAACCAAGCCGCATGTAGTTATGTTATGGGTTTATTGTTGTGGATGAAATGAGAAACCCTAGGTTTAGGGTATAATGTTAACTGCTTTTGGTTCTTATAACGAAATTGATTGTATTGTAGTTATGGTTCTCATTGATATTTTGTTGTGATGTTTTTATTTATGTTTGCTAAATTACATCCTATTTGTTAGATGCAAGAAATGTTTCGGGAGGAGTTTTGGCAAAAACGGGGTCGTCCTCGCGAATTATACCCCAACACGTCTAGCAAAGATGCCCCTGTTCCCCCTGACCTTCCTGTCCCTAACTGTGATTGTGGTTTCCCGGCCCATGTTTTTCAATCGAAACATCCGGACACAGCCGCGCATTGCTTCTACACATGTAGTCGGTTTAATGTAAGAAATTATTTGTACTATCCTTTTTCTTTATTTGTTTAAGTATGGTACTAATATATTATTGGAATCTCGTTGTGTAGGACCATGAGAGGTGCTTTTTCTTTCAGTGGATCGATGGTGCAGAAAAGTTTGATCCTAGGTACCTCTTTTTCGACGATTGGTTTAGAGGGAGACATCCACGTGAGCACTTCAAGCGGTGGGTTCCACCCCCCCTAACCCTCCGGCAATGACGGCTAAGGAGAAGCACCTAGCCGCCGTTAGACAACTCGAGGAACCTCCTCTGTGCGATTGCGGAGATTGAGCTGTGATAAACCCTGAGAATACGTTGGAGTTTGTGTGTCCAAACAAGCATGAAGTAAGTGCAAAGTGTATGTGTTAAAATCTTGAGCTATATGTGTTTATGTACTAATGTCTCATTATTTAGGTGTATTCAATGGCGAAGTGTCGTTTCAAGGAGTGGTTGTATGGTCCTAAGAACCAATGGGCGGAAGAACCGCGGAGGGTTAAGGAAAAGAAGAAAGAACGTGTAATCTACAAAGCACCTCCTGTCATGTGCGAATGTGGTGTAAAATACAACTATGGCCTAGTCCCTTCGGAGCTTGGAATAGGTCATTATTGCGGCCATATGATTGAGTATGATGAGGTTTGTTATAATTCTGGTAAACATGAAATCGTATTTTGTTTATTTTCCTAATACATATATGATATAATATTTGTTTTGAACAGAGTACTAGAAAATGCAGTTGGGAATGTTATGATGGTCAAGCTAAGTTCTTGGATGAACTGAAAAAGAGGCAAGTAATTGCACGGAAGAGGGGATATGGACCTGACTACATCAACCTATTCGTTAAACATCACAAAGAAAAGATGTGTGAGTTTGCTAGACAGCGCGGTATTTGTAACCCGATCGATGTTGGGCTTAACAAATGGGGATTGGAGAGGCGAACGACGTTAGAGGAGGAGAGGGCAAGGAATGAGGCAAGGGAGGAGACAAGAGTACAGATGCAGGTCTTGGACGAGCATGTTGCTACATTATGTGCCAGTGAGTGCTTGAAAACCTTTTTTCGTTGCCTGGTTTTAAATGTAATATTATCGAGTTGCTAACTGATTGCATTTTATACATCAAGGGATTGGTTGCAGCGGAGAACATGCTGTAGAGGTGGCTCATGCAAGATATGAGGAGAAGAAGTTAGATGCCCATAGATCACGAGCTGGTCGCACCGTTCAATCATCGATTATGCTGTGTGATGATGGAGACGAGGATGAGGACGACACTGGCAGACTGAGTGAGCTCATTGCTTTAGTAGAGGCGGGCATATAGGCGCAGGAGGCTGACGACGACACAGGCAGACTGAGCGAGCTCATCTATCTAGCAGAGGCGGGCATTCAGGCGCAGGAGGCTGACGACGACACTGGCAGACTGAGCGAGCTCATCGCCCTAGCAGAGGCAGGCTTATAGGCAGAGGAGGATGACGACGCGTTCTTCACTCAGGCCGCAGTGGCCGCAGATGAAGCGGAGGCCGCTTACTACAAGCGACAGGCAGGTGAGAGCAACACAGTTGAGCCTAGCCGCAGCAACAGAGTTGTAGTAGAGGACTGGTACTCGGATGATGAGTTGCTTACTCAGTACGTTTCAGATTGAGGATTTGGAAGTGCATTTGCCCCTTTGTCTACTGTCAGCACTTAGTTATACTATTAATATGTTGTGTAATATGACATAGTATCTAACTTTTCATTATATGGTTGTTTTCATTATCAATGGTCTTAATATTCCGCTTAATGATACAGACTTATTTCTATTTGAACACGTGCTGCAAAAAACAGTTAACGACATACGATATTATAGAAATCAACACACGAAACACATTAAATGGTATGTGACTACAGGTATCGAACCTGGGTACATAGTTTTCTTTGACTAAACCTAACATGCCTTAGATAATTAAACCATGCCTTCGGTAATTAAACCTAACATACCTTAGATAATTAAACCTGGGATTCTCCACAAGAAAAACATAAACTCATCCTAGTAGTGTGGCCACATAGCGAATTGTGTTGCACCTTCTCTATAGTAGCCTCCCGTTGTTGTTGGTGGTGGTGGCGGGGGTGATGGGGGAGACCCCTTTTTCTTGTGGTTAGGGCAGGTGCAATATGGATCATTGCAGAGTGTCTTATGTGAATCGGCACCATTGTTGTTGTCGTCCTGTTCATCGTCCTTGTAACCGCTGCTAACTTCCCTTTCTAGATCGAAGATATGGTCTTGTAGGTAGTAGATGTACTCCACATGCGGATAAATAGGTCGAGGATCGACCCACCTACTGAACCCACAGTTTTCTTCTATCAAGGAAGACTACAAAAAGTATGTCGTGTAAGTGATATACAAGACAAACATATTGAAGAAACAAATAGTAAAAGAAATTACCCATGCTCGCGGGCATTTGAAGAAACGACGACCTCCATCTATTCCCTCGGTGAACATCTGCACTAGGCAGTCCTCACCATGCATGCATTTTTGCCACTCTTCTTTCCTTTCATCGTATCCTGTCAGTGGTGTCTCTTTGGTGAAATCACTTTTGCTCTCAACTAGGAACCTCTCATAAAGAGCTTCCTCAAAGAAATCGGGACCAAGAGGACCCTCCCACCCCCAGGTAGTTTTCTTCCCCTTTCCTCTCCCTCTGGACGACCCTCCAGACATTGGTACTACAACGAAAGCAAATGCTGAGGAGTGTTCTTCCTTATTATTTGTGTGAATGAGAGGGAGTGAGTGGTTATTTATAGGTCAAGAGGAGGAATGGAGGCCTATCAATGTGCCATGTCAGCGATCCATGTGCCGCTTTACCTCAGCCCTTGGATCAAACAGTCATAAGATGGATGGTGGAGATAGAGTTTAGTTGTGCTTCCTTGCATGTTGTCCTTGCAGCTGAGAGGTCTATATCAGTGATGTGATAATTCGATGATGTCCGTGTATCTGAAAAGTCTATATTTATTCTCTAAAAATCATAGATTCTCTGAAATGCATAGATTCTTGTACACAGCGTATGTACAAATATTCCTGGATTATAAACGTAATAAATTTATAGTTAATCTGTGTACTACATTTGTGTCTTTGTACAAGTATAGTATGATTAAAGATTCACGCAAAAAATTCGCAAGATACGGTTTTGTATTAGAAGCATCCACAGTTACAAACAGAGACATCAATATATATTCTAAACATTTACTCATCCAACAAGCATAATGCAACCACAACGAATATCACAACTAACATAATATGTCATGCAAAGTACAAATAGTCCACAATATTCATACGGTCCTGAATAATTAAAGATAAGTAAATACAATAGTTCATAGTAACATCTACCATGTCCCTCACTATCTCCTACTCTTGCCCCTACCCTTGTGACCCAGAGCGCTGGTGCCTGGAGTGTAAGGGTCACGGGGACGGTGTCGCCTAGTGCCTAGAGGCGGTGTAGGATAAGTCGATGGAGCGTCATGGAGCTGAGAGGGCCCAAGCTCATCGTGCCTCTTGTCCATGTCATCATCGTCGTCGGCCTCCTCGTCCTCCTCCTCGTCCCCTGTAGCTGCTTGACTAGAGGAACCCAAGGCTCCTCTTCCTGCGGAAGGATCATACACGTCATGCGTCGTGTTTGTCTTGCAACCACAACGACCAGCCGCACGGCGTAGACGACGTGACAGCCTCTGTTGTACAAAACAATGTTAAGTGAAAGAATATAACGTATTAATGATTTGTTTGAAAGAATATTTGTAATCTTACATCTAGGAAGCCAAGTATGTAGTCATCATTGACTCTAGGCCGAACGCGCTCGATCTCTTCAACTGAGCTTCTCAGTGTATTGCCCTGCAACAATGTTTTCAATATTAAGACTTCTAAACACCTAATGTATTACAAGGGTTATATATTTAGTTTTGTTTTCTTTTGTACAAGAATGTAACTTATTACAAGGGTTATACAGCGTGAAGGTTGCAATAACTACAATAGATAACTCCTAACGTCGGTCCAAGAACACCTAATGTATTGTTATGTAACTAAACATAACAAAATAAGTCGATTGGCTTACCACTCTGTCCAAGATCGGTCCTGCCTCCACCTGCCTTCCTGCATGAGTGGATCGGTCGTACGTCGTGTCCTCATCGTCGGAGGACTCGATGTCGGCGTAGTCAGCTTCGGTCCACTGTAGTCTGAGCCTGCACCTTGTCGAACGCTGGTACCAAGCTTGGTATCGCCTGAACTCACGGTTTGTGTGTGGCTCATTGTTGTCGTCCAGGTTGTCGTGCATCTCCTCCCATTCCTCAATGTAGGACTGGTGGTGCCTCTCCTAGTCAAAAATCTTCTTGTTCCTCTGACGATCCAACCTGCACGTATGTCATCGTTACATTAATCCACGTACGTGGCACCATATTATAATAAATGGACCATCATCATGACTCATTTGAAATATCAAAACACTTACTTGTGTAAGTCAACGCCAGTCGAGAACATAGGCATAGGCCAAAGCTGTCTCACTCCAAATTGGCATGCAACCCTATCTGGCAAGTGGTACTCGATAGCATAGAAGCAGATTAGAGGACACCTCATCCTATAGAAGTAGTCGTCGGCCCCACATACGGTGCTCAGCTGAAAAAGTAGTGCGTCCTCTCCACCATATGGCTCCTACTCTACCTGCATCATGTTCAAATAAGATGTTAGATGGTATACTAATCCTTTTAATAGGTGCATGGAAAATAAAATTTACTTACACTAGACGCCGTCAGCGAATCTAGCTCGTTCATGTACTGAATGTACGCCCGGTCTATCCTCGTGTGCGAAACCCTGACCTGGTCCCAAAGGTATGCCCACGTCGGCTGGCGACTTGGAGGCTGACCTTGGAACCACTCACGACGAGCCAGTACCTCTAGACGACCAACTGGAAAACGAGCCCACATCCATAGCTATAACAGGTACACGCATCCACCAAGTGACGGGTTCGCCGTAGACCGACGACACCCCTTGCACAGCTGCCGGTATAGAAAACACAAGACTGCAGAGCCCCAGCTGTACTGACCCACCTAGTCCCAGTTACTGAGGCAGTGGATCCACATCCAGGACGCATTGTCACCCATCGCGTCTGGAAAGAGAACGCAAGCAAAAAGGTGTAGGATCCATGCCCGGCAGTAGTACACAACTGTCTCCTCATCTGCCTCCTTGGGGCACTGTGCGAACTCTGTACGTAGCCATGAGATGGGAACTCCAGAAGTGCGAGCCCCTTGCTTGCCAAGCTCACGCCCAAGGAAGGCCTCCACTCGTGCTCTCCATCCCTCTGACCTGCACTGCCCAGTGACTGGGTTCCCATGAATCCTTAGGCCTAGCATCTTCTGACAGTCCTGAAGCGAGACTGTCATCTCCCCGAAAGGTAGGTGGAAGCTGTGAGTCTCCGGCCGCCACCTATATTTAATACCAAGGAAGATTACTTGTCAAACAGTCAATCGCATTAACAAATGGCCATGAATGGAGGCAATGATTCACTTTAATACCTGTCTACCAACGCAGTTATCGCCGCTGAGTTGAACTTGGGCAACCCACGATGAACCTAAAAGGAGATGACATCCATGCCAGCTCTTTGTAGGAAAGGAGTGTACCTATCGTCATACCGAATGTCCAAGAACCCACTGTGGGTCCTAGAACGAAGGTGCAGAAGGTCCTGCATCGAAGATAACATAGTAACATGTTACTTCACGAACACATGTACGAATAAAACTTATAGATTATTACCTGCCCCAGCGCAATGAGACGTCCTCTGTGGGTCTCCTCGTACGTCGGGTCGAGCAGGTGGAATTGCTCCATCCTACAAAAAAAGTGAATGAATTAGAATTGCAATGTACAATGAAACATGAACTTATAAATGTATACATAATTGACACAAATACAAGCATAAATTGAGACATGCATAATTAAATATATGATACGACAAAATATAAAATAATACTATAAACCAATAGTCCTACCTCACTAATCTGCCAATGGCAACTTCGTGAGTTGTGGCCAAGTCTACCGCACTTGCCGCACTCGTACTGCTCGGGATCAGTAACAAATGGAGTTCCTCTCCCACGCCTAGTTCTTTCGGGTATCTGATCCATAACCATCCTATGTCTCGTCCTCTGCCTTGATCCACGCTTGTTCCAACGGTAAGCTGGATCCGCAATGTACTTCGGCCCATCATAAGGAGGCCACTCTCCAGGGTCCCGGAAAGGCACGAAGTGAGGGCTCCATGTGTTCACAAGCGTGTTGACACTGAACTCGTGAGGTATCCTCCTCTCGATATTATAGTTGCGATGCCTAGCTGCTGCCACCAAATGCGAACATATAAAGTGGTATTGCCTTGGTTTACCACAAGTGCACTTGAAATCTTGGAGGACAACCACATGTATCCTCGACTCTCGGACCTCGCCATCGGACGTTGTACCGCCCCTATGCTCGACCTGATAAGTCCCTGTGGCGTGGTCAAAGCATGCAACCTCATGTGTGCCAGCCCTTTCTCTTGCCTTCTCTAGGTGTGCCTTTGGTTTCGGAGCCCATATCTCTCCATCACTACTCAACTGCAATGCATGGGCGTGTCTATCGTTGAACCAGGCAACAAGCTTATAGAAGGTGAATTGAACAATTGCATTTACGGGCATACCACGTATCCCCAATAGCAATTTATTGAATGACTCTGCCATGTTGCTGCATTGAAACTCGTACCTCCAGCCACCATCGTCATGAGCTCTCGTCCATTTCTCCAAATCCCTCATCAAACCTGTGAGCCATTGTCTACCTTCTGCATTTGATGCGGTTCTGACCTGCTCCAACTTTTCCCTAAAGTACTTGTCCTCAAGCTGTCGAGCAGCCTCCTGCAACAGATCAAAGTTTTTCTTGACACTGTCCTTCTGTAGGAGATTCTCGGCAAGGTGTCGAGTACACCAACGATGGTGCAAAGGTGCATACCCCTCTAACTGCTCTCCACGGCATTAAGTATGCCCTGATGCCTATCAGATATGACGCCAACCTCCCTACCAGGGCCAACCACATGTATCCGGACTAGACTCAAGAACCATCCCCAACTGTCATTGTTCTCCTTCTCAACCAAAGCAAATGCTAAAGGAACCAACTTGTTGTTCGCGTCACAGGATATGGCTATAAGAAGTGTGCCCTGGTATTTGCCAATCAAGAACGTACCATCAATGGAGAAGACGGGACGACAATGCCTAAAGGCCTCGACACACTGAGGAAAGCACCAGAAGGCACGGAAAAATATCTGCCTCCCATCCTTCCATGCATTAGGTTTTGGGATGTACTCATAATGCATGCCTGGATTCACCGCTTTGATTGCATTGAAAAGAACTGGCAGCTGCTCATACCCATCCTCCTAGTCCCCATATATCATGTTCCACGCTCGCTGCTTAGCCCTCCATGCTTTACCATAAGTTATCACATATCCTCCATACAACGCCTCAACGGTCCTGATAATTGTTCTCACCTTCATGTTGGGTTCTCCCTGCAAAATTCCCATCAACCGCTTGGCAATTAGGGTAGATGTCAACTGCCGATGCCTCAGTGTCAGCTCATGGTCAGCACAATTGTGTGGCCCAACTACTTTTGTGATCTTCCATTTTCCGGTCACCTGTTGCTTCCTTGCACAAACCCTCCATGGGCAGCGTTCCTTGTCACACACAACTGTGTAACGGCGCTCCACATATGAATGCAATACCCTGTAAGGCCTCTTTTGTATCACTGCAAAAGCCTGCAACCACCTCTTCAAAGTAGGGAGGTCATTGAACACCCTCCCCTCCTCAATTACCATGTTAGGACCAGCCTCAGGAGCTTCTAGGAGCTCATCATCACGTCCTTCTGCAAACGCCAGATCAAAATGAGCAAGATCACTAAACTCATGAACTCTAGGATCACGGTGGTCGGGAAAGATACGTCTCATCATCTCAACATCACTCTCCGTCAGCTCTCCAACAGGACGATCATCATCAGAATCAAGAGCCCTAGCCATCTCATATGGCTCCGAATCATTCATAATTTCAACATTATTGGAGCCACGAAATCCATCTGAAAAGTGCACTTGCGCAGCAACATGGGGCACATCGATATTCTCAGGAATGTCTCCTGCAACGTCATTACAGAAATGAGGAAAGAATGAAAAAAATACCATGATTCTGATGAGCTCCCAAAAACCATGCGGTTAAGACACTTACTCAGATGATTCTGTGTCAAAGGGATCTCATAAGGAGGATCTGCCACGAAAACATGAGTATGACAACCATCTCCAAATAACGCATTGGGGGCAGATTGAGCATCAGGAACCGTAGGCGCAATCTGCACATGCAGGTAAGGTTCCGGAACGGGAGGGTCGATGTGTGCCGGATGATCCATTGCTGGGGTAAACCCATGAGGGATTGGATCAACTAACACCCGACGAACAACCACGTCCAAACATTGTAGTTGGCTCTTCATAGCCGATCTCACATAATTGTCCCACTGATCCGCACAACCAATTGAGATCATTCGCCTGAAGATGTTCGGAGGACAACCTAGGTGCAGAACACCATCAACTGCAATGTCATCATCTCCAAAGCAATGCAGCTCCTCCCGAGCCCTTGCAACCATATCACTAAATGAAGGCCTATCATTGAATAGCACAAGCACGCTTTGCATGTCAAGAAACTCAACATATCCATAACGATCGCTTTCAACCGTGCCTCCATGATATATGGTCACTAGGTTGTCCATCTATTTAAAAAACGTAACGAAACACATGTCCTTTAGTCCAAATTATACGATAGATAGTACCTAACAAGTACTTTCTAACTACAAACTAAGTAATCATGATAATAACTACGTATATATTTATAGTGTACTCACTAAATAGCAAGATCATATGTAGGTAACTACAAATATAACTACATATCTAAGTAGCTATCTAACTATATCTATTTATCAATGTATCTATGTTTCTATCTATCTACATATATATATAACCATATCACTAACAAAGTCATCACAATATAACTAGTCAATAACATACACCAACTAAATAAGTACATTGCATATTCATATTTTATACCTTTTCGGGTCGACGGACGATGGGCGTAGGTCAAGGCGAATATCCGGGACTGCGGTGGCGCGGCCAACGACAGAGGTGGCGCGCGGCGGTCGTGGGGTGGCCGGCGCTCCGCGCTGCGAGACCGGCTCGACGGCCGCGGGAGGCGGGGCGAGGCGAGGACAGCGGTGGACGTCAGCAAGGCGGGGCGAGGCCGAGGCCGGCGGTGGAGACAAAGGCTACGACGACGGTGGAGGGCGTGGTGGCTCGGCGCTGCAGCCAACCAACGGCCAACAGCGCGAGGGCACGGCGGCGCGGTGCGGGCTCGGGCGAGGGAGCGGAGGCAGCGGCGCGGGCTCGGCCGCCGGAGCAGCAGCGGCTCGGACGGGCCTAGCGCGGCGCGGGCGGGCGCGGGCGGGCGCGGCACGCGGCGCGGGCAGGCGGGCGCGGGCCGCGGCGGGCACGCGGCACGGCGCGGCGGGCGCGGGCGGGCGGGTGCCGCGACGTGGCGCACGCGGGCGGGCGCGGGCGACGTCCGGCGCGGGCGGGCGTGGGCACGGCGGGGGCTGGCTACGGCAACGAGATGGGGAAGAAGGCCAGGTAGATATTTAGGCCGAGCTCGGCGCCAGAGTGAGTGGCGCCGAGCTCGGCGCCAAGATCTACGGCGCCGAGCTCGGCGCCATCCGCTCTGGCGCCGAGCCCCTTGCAGGCCGTTTGCCCGTGGCCAGGAGCTCGGCGCCAGTCACCGTGGCGCCGAGCTCGGCGCCACTCACTCTGGCGCCGAGCCAAAGGTCTATTTCTGGAATTCTTTCCGCCAAGGGTCTATTTGAGAGAAACTTTCGAAAAAAAAAGGGCCAAAAAGTAAAAAAATGGGACATATGAACTGGCACTTGGGCAGCAGCGGCCGCAGCAGACAGAATCTTCCTTTTTGACGGGCTACTCCTGGTAGCCGTCGTACTATCTGAGGAGCAAGGCTGATGATCTTGTGCTGCTGCTGCTACTAGCTGAGGGGTTTCCCAACCACGAGAGGCCGCATGATGATGGTGCGCATGCAGAGCTCTTCTCAGGGATATATTCCCCAGTAAACGTCAGAGCTCTCGCTTGGCTGCAAAAGCGCAAGGCACTGCTCAACTCACACTGCATGTCTGGGTGCTCCGCTGCCCTAAAGATGTCATGCTTTTTCTCTCCTCCTTCCTGCTGGATCAGAGAGAGAGAGAGAGAGAGAGCTAGCCGAGCGAGCTAGCCATGATTACGACTCTACCTGTACTAGTAGTGTACACAACACATACATAGTAACTCAGCAAGTTGTACTTTTATGGTGCATGTAGAAATGCTAGCTCTTACTGTCCTAGGAATATGTGAAAAAAATGCTACGTAATCGTCAGCCGGCTGAATTTTTCAAACGTAGCTCTAGACGCCCTCCATTATTGGATCTTCACCGGATGCCCCAAATCGTAAGTGTTCCTCCATGTCCATCTTCCTACGAGCGTCACGATATATATCTATGGTTTTCGCCCCTGCCTCCCATCTTTTCATTCCATGGCCAGCCCTTCCGCCCTGCTGCCGGATGGCCAAAACCGGCATCGTCGGTCATGTCGCCGCCGCACTACCCCGCCATACACCAGTAGACAGACGGATTTCAATCCCGGTTGGGAAACCCCTTTAGTCCCGGTTTTTCCAGCCGAGATTGCCAATCCGGGACTAAAGGTCCCAGCCTTTAGTTCCGAGTCGCGCAACTGGGACTAAAGCCCATCCTCAAGATAAAAAAAAAAAATTATTTAAACTCTGGAAATCTCCCTTGCGCTACATGAGATTCGAACCCAGGACTTCTCGCCTCGCGCGTGGCTTACTTCCCAACTCAACTACACAACACATGTGACACAGTCCTAGGCGCTCTCCTTTTGAATTCACTCGTGAGGGACCTTTAGTCCCGGGTGAGAGACCTTTAGTCCGGATTCGTGACACCAACCGGGACTAATGTAGACCATTTAGTCCGGAATGGTAATACCAACCGGGATTAAAGATCCTGTGACGTACCAGAATTTTGGACCCGAGATTAATGCCCACATTAGTCCCGGGTCCAATTCTAACCGAGACTAATGTGCTGAACCAAAAGTCCTTTCTCTACTGGTGCTACCAGTCTCCCACCGTCCAACCGAACCGTCTCCCGCCTTCCAATCCAATATAGTAGGACTTTGTTTAATCAATCAATCAAAAATATAAGTTCCAATGACCAATATATATATAGGGATTTACTATTTCAGGAAAAGTGTCCAATATATGTTTGCCGCAAACCAAACTCTTGTTTTGTAACTTCGGCCACAAATATCTAAAATTTTATTTATTATCTGAGTAATAATTGGTAAAAATCACTCACGTTCTGATCTTTTTTTTTTGGTGAACAACTCACGTTCAGATCAGTAAATATAGTAATTGGCCATAAATATCTTACTATCACATTAATCAGGAAACAAGAAGCTAGTCGTATACATTATTATTCTATTGAGGTATCTGTTCGCGGGCTACTCCTACAATTATAAAAATAAAATAAATTACCTACCAGCGCCATTATGTAAAGGGAATACATCCAACATACCCTTATACAATATATATATTGCCAAACCGTACGTGCAATTGTTATTAAAAAAATGCAATACAAGTCGTCTAATTGCATGGCCTCCCGCCCTCCCAGTAATTAAGCTTTATATAGATTGCCGATTGGCATACAAAATTGACAATAGTAGATTCTTTTTTTACGAAAATTCTTCAAACACTCATTTCATT
This sequence comes from Miscanthus floridulus, assembly GCF_019320115.1. Classification (NCBI taxonomy): domain Eukaryota; kingdom Viridiplantae; phylum Streptophyta; class Magnoliopsida; order Poales; family Poaceae; genus Miscanthus; species Miscanthus floridulus. The sequence continues at coordinate 2,314,408 of NC_089584.1, forward strand.
CAAGAAGATGTATCTCTCTACCTATAGTTATTTAAATTTTAATTTGGACATAAATTGGAGATGAAAGTAGCTTAATCCTGCGGCCAACCAGCAGTTAGCGCGCCACTGCTAGCATCCATTCCACGCATGGTGTTTCTGTTTCGTGAGGGACCATCTCTGCTCCGAGGAACAGGGGCGGACACAGCGGTGGGGGGGGGGGGGGGGGGGGGCTCAAGCCCCCCTACCCATATCGCAACAGTAGAACCCCTGTGAAGCCCCCATAAATTTTTAGGCAAAGTTCTATAGTGTAGGGGGGCTGAGATTTAAGATCGAACAACAGTGTTGTTCAGCCTGAAATATTTTCTAGGTCCGCCGCTGCTGAGGAACATCATTACTGTTGACTTCCACAGCACAGCAATGCGTTGCCTCAGTACTATCTGTTGGCGTGTGGCGCACGAAGGTGGGATTTAATTACTAGAAGAGTAATTCGATAAGCCTGCACTCGAGCCGGGTTCGAACTCCATTTAGAATTTTGTTTTCGAACAAAATAAAAATAGAGAATTTTTTTAGATTGGAATTCTATATGAAAAATCTTATTTCTATGGACTCCTTTTGAACAAATGATGTGGAATGGCTTGTTCCATAAAATTTTTGGAGGATTTCTAACATAAGGTCCAACTTTAATTGTTTTAGTTCATTTTGTTTTCCCCGTGCTCTATCCAAATGATCACTCGTGGGATTTCTTGTGTTTGCCATTCCATAAGATTTGAGGTGCTAAGGCACTCGCTCCGATTCTACTTTTGTCATATTCCTATGTTTTAGAAATTTTGTGTTACAAAGAAGCCCCCTCAAACTTCGACACCAGCATGCGTATAAACGCTATTTAGATCCCATAGGCTAAACTTGCTAAAAGATGCGGTGACTGGGAGCTCAAGTTTAACGCGAGGTGAGAGCTAAATTTTAGTTACATGGGCTCGTTATTTATTGGAAGTGAGCTAAAAGCACCTAAAAGATACCATGCATGTTACCTTTTTTCTCCTCCACCTACCCCTCTTGAGAGGTAGTAAAAGCAAGGGTAAAACAGATTCCAGCTACTAGCTTTTAGTCCAGTCCGTGGATCCGAAAATAATACAACTGATTTTAGCCAGCAAAATTTAGACTTGATTAAATTTAGTTTTAGCCATCAAACAAGTTCATAGTCTACCGAATTCTATCTAGCCATGGTTTTGTCTGACTTGTTAACTCTTAGTTGAACCCCAAGATACGCATGTGTGTATCTAATAAAGAAAAAAAAAAGTTAGCACACTGTTTTGGTTGGATTTAGAAGTTGTCTTGGCCATGCAACGCAGCTGGGGTAAATCGACCGTGTGGGCCGGGGGACCACGAACGGTTGCGGCCTTTGGGAACATCCTTCTTCCCTTGAGACACGGAGATCGAATCCTCCTCCCACCGTGAGTGTGAGTGTGAGTGCACGTGAGATCAATCCGCACTCGATTATAAGCTTAATTTCTTTTTGCCTGCAATGATTAATCTTAATTTGTTCATGCCGCCGCATCAAGAGAAAACTATACGTTTGCTAAGGGCATGTTTAGATGCGCGCAACAGCCATGCCAAATCTTTTGGTGCTAAAGTTTTGCCATTCTGACTTTAGCCTGAGGTGTTTAGATCCATAGCAAATCTTTAGCACCATATAAATAGAAGACTGATCTGCTCTCGTTTAATAGCCGATTCGCTTCATTAATGTCATGCATGCACAGCCATGCAGGCTGCATGCAAGAGCTACTGCACGCCGGAGCCGGTGAGCTGCTCGCCCTTGATGCCATGCCCGGCATTGTTTACAAACCATAAAAAATTACACTTTATTTCATAAATATTGAATAGTTCAAGTACACAATTCATTTGTCTTCAACCCTCCAAATTAAAAACGCACGTTATATTTGAAGTACACCATTCCAATTGCCATGATCTATTTAACAAACCAAGGGCAATCGAGTCACGGAAAGCATTCATCATTGCAGATTCATCCCTTGTCGGCGTTTGACGAGTACGTGGTTGAGAGGGCGATGCTTCAGGTGGAACATAGTTCTCATCACGGTCACAACGATCAAAGTCCCTATCCACTAATCCACTCGTTCTAATGAAGTTATGGAGTACCATGCATGCAACGATAATTTGGCTTTGCTTATAAGGTGCATAACTTGCATTTGCAACAAAATCCTCTACTTCATCTTCAAAACTCCAAACGACCTCTCGATGACATTTCTAAGAGATGAATGTGCGTAGTTGAAGATCTCTTTTTTACCTTATGGCTCCGGGTTGTCTCGATACTCCGGAAGATGGTACTTGGTTCCCTTGTAGGGCGCAAGATAACCTGGGTGGTTTGGGTAGTCGGAGTCCACCAGGTAAAATTTTCCTACATAATGGAACAGGTCTATAAGTTTCAACTAGTTCAACTAGAAGCTACAAATGCAACAGCAGCAAGGTGTTTACCTATGGGTGGATGTGGAAAGACGTGGCTGTACTTGGTCATTGCATCAGTGAACACTCTCATGTCATGTACAGAACCAGGCCATCCAGCAAGAACAAATGCGAACCTCATGTCAAAGTCACAAACAACCAACACATTTTGTGTTGTCATGCCCTTGCGGCACATATGCTGGACCAGCTTATCAGTTGGCACCACACATGGTATATGAGCGTCATCTATTTCTCAATCTAGGATAAATTGTTCTGAATTCTGGGTCAACTGGCTTAATGATATCTGCAACTAGCTTAACCACACTCTGCTGGGCAATCTGCTGCTTGTTTTCCAAATGTTTCTGGAACATCACAATCCTCTCAGCTTGAATCCTGGCGTTCTCGCTCATGAACTTGTTCATGCTCCTAACTGCTGGGCTCTTGGGCTGCTTGCGCGGACTAGAGCCAGTGGTGCTTGTGATGCTTGCTCTCTTGTGGCTAGTGATACTAACTGGGGTCTGCACATCAGGGTCCTCATGTGGCTCCTCCTCCTCTTCCTCATCCACACTTTCTCCAGCAACAAATGAGGTGGAGCCATCAACAGCTACACCATGGAACATTTAGTCCAATTCATTGATGTAATCTGGCCACCCCACTTGCATTTCTTCCAGTCTGGGTGGCCCTGCAGAACTTATCTTTGTGAGAAAGTGTACAGCTTACTACATGTAAAACAACAAACAAACAATTTGGCAATTTACCTTAGTATTGTCTTTCCACAATTGATCAGTAGCATCAATAGTGCCATCAGATCTACGGCCTATGCCCGTGTCATTGCGCAGTCTTTGTATGAATTGCCAATATCCCTTCAATTGCCTAATCCTATTAGCGATCTGGGTTCTATCATGAACCAAACTGTTTGCAAAATAGTATCTTTCTATGACCTCCCTCATCACTGTTTTGTTCATGACTCCTTTCACGCAGTTACCTTTAGTAATTTGGTCAACCCAAATCTCACACAGTTTTTCGGTATTTGGTTCTGACCAATTTTCCCTGTCGACTCTATCCTAACCCATGCATAACAAGAATATGTACATACATTAAGAAAACGGCAAAAATCAAACACAGAGCATACTTTTCTGGGTTCTGAAACAATACCGGGATTTGAGCATTCGGAAAGATCTATTGGATCTCGTCATCAGCAACTTCATTCTAGTTGTTGGCGTCGAAGTTGTCTTCCGCAACAGCTGCCATCGCGGGTCGTCGACGTGCACCGCGGCTCCTGAATCCAGCAGGCGCGCTGTATGCAGATCTATGCGAGCCGCGCACGCCGGCGGTCACAGGAGGCAAGGGAGGGCCACGGCCACCACCGGAGGATGACGACAAGGCGCGAGCGACCATGGCGCTTCCTCTACCGCCACTGCGAGCCGCGCGTAAGCCGAGGGTACGACTGCCGCTGCGGACGCGAACGGGAGGGGGGCCCATGCTACCGTCGATGCCTCCACCTTGCGGGCCGGAGCGAAGGAGGCCCTCATAGCCCGCCATTCCGAACCACCCTTCGCCATGGGAGTTGAGGTCGAGCGCCGCCATGCCCACCCGGGGAGCATTGACGCTGCTCGAGCCCGGAAAGGGATATGTCGTCGGCGGGGGAAAACGGATCTGGCTATGACAGAAAGTCCCTGGTGCTGTCACCGTTGCCGAAGCCGTCGCCGTTGCCGTAGCCGTCGCTGTTGAAGCCATCCATCTGCGACGCACGGATCTGGATCTTGCGGCTGGGGAAGAGAAGTTGGATCTGGGGGCCGGGGAGGAGGAGCTGGATCTGGTCGACGGCGAAGGCTGAGAGCGAGAGCGGCGGCGGCGGGCGAGAGCAGCGGACGGAGCTAGGGTTGGCGCTGAGGGAGAGAGTTAGAGCGGTGGGGAGTGGGGAATGGATAGGGTACGAGCGTCGGGGTGGGTGCGTGCGGGGGTAGTGGGCATCCGGCTCGGCCCCCACGTGTTTTTGCCCAGTTTTGGACATCTTGGGTCCCAAATGCCAAAAGTTTTACGGCCTAAGTTTTGCTGTTTTTTTTCCTCATGGTGTTTAGATCCATTTTACCCGCCCTACTGCTGCAATCTGAGGATGTTGGTCAACCGACTTATTTCTTTTTTTTTGTGCGTGACATGTGCAATCTGAGGATGTTGCAACAATCTTGCATCAAGGTTGCAATGCATTCACCCTGTTCGCTTGAGCTACTTTTCAGTCATGGAATAGTTTTTTCTCTCACAACATTTTAGCATAAGCATCAGCATAAGTGAACATGGTGTTTGTTCCCTGAATTGTCGCAAGAGTGCGTGTATTAAATTGAGTGGAGAGTTCAGTCGATTTCCTCATGATCACAAAGATATATAAAGAAGACAAATTTGAGGTTGGTCTGCGCTATATATTTCTCTGCTTTTTTGAAAGACCTAATTATCTGTCTTTCGTTGATAAGTAGAATAGAAGCAATATATATCACGGAAGCTATCATTCTTTTACGCTGAACCATTTGGACAGCGAGGAATGAACTCATTTTTAAAGGAAATAGTTTCAATCTGTCAGACTGCCGGAAAACACTGCGCACAGGTTCAAGCCAAATTTGCAAGATTGATTCAAAATCTAGGATAAGCAGCTGGCTGACCCTGATCTTTTTTATCTTTCTTTGTCTCTAAAGCTCCTCTCCCTTAGCCTTGCCTTGCTTACCTCAGCTTAGATTGGTTTAGCTTTTCTTCTCTTTCTTCTGATTTTCTGCTTTCTTGTATTGAACCTTTGCCTTTCTTTTTAATAAATCGGCCCCTCCATATTCGTAAAAAAAAAAGTAATATATAGACAAATTCACACACATGCAGAGCACTTAGCTGGAGGCCTAACTAATGCTACAACCTTCTTCTTCTTCTTCTTCTTCTTCTTCTTCTTCTTCTTCTTCTTCTTCTTCTTTTGCAACGATCCAATCTCTGCTTAATTATGATCGATGCTGTGCTATTTCAAATATGATGACTAACCCAGAATCATATCCGTCAGATGCCTTCACATTAAGAAGATTGCACTTCTTGCTCCCAAGCTGCAGTAGTACGTAGTAGCCCAGCCTTAAGTTTTAGCTAATAAAAGCTTGTAATGAAAATAGTATTGCCCTCCTTGATAAGAATAGTGCAATATAAGGACAGCAGCAGCAGAAAGTTGAAGGTTAACAAGGCTTACTCTCATACTTGTTGCAGTAGTCTATATCTAGTTATCATAAACTTATTAATTATTAATTTTTCAAGGAACTAATTTATATTTTTTTATCCATATTCATATTTTTCCTTTGTATGGAACCTCTACATATTTTAAATATGCAATGACTTTGAAACCTTACCATTAATCATGGTGGCCCTTGTTGCATCATGTATCTTATTATGAAGTCATGAATCTAAATTTTGTTTTTTCAAATTTTGTTCTTATTATCGACTGCTATGAATTTTTCTCTCTCCTCAAGTTAAAAGTTGGAACTCTCGTGTTTATTGTATCTTTTATTAACTCTCCTTTTTGCACTGTTTTAAAATGAGAATTTTAAGTCATAGAGTATGTTCTTAAGTACTACAATAACATAAGTCATTATTTGAAACATGCACCATATCGGGTAAGATAAGTCATAAAGGTTGAAGTGAGATCTCAGACACGGGTAGTTGTGCTAGCCTCAAGTGAATTTTAATACTTAAGCCTTATAATAAGCGATCTTTTACTTTAAAGTATTCTTAAGTGGCCACAAAAATATAGCCACCAGTGGTCTCCCACACTTCTCAAGATGGTTGAATTTTCCTATCAAGAAATAATATTTGTAGTTATGGTTATACTATCAATATTGATAGACATGTCAAACATTTTAGTTAAAATACATAAATATATCTAAAGTAGCAATCTATATAGTTTATCTTTTAACTTTTAATCAAGTTGTTGCAATTTTTCACATGATAATTAGAAATTCTAGTATTCTTTATCTTTTATTCGAAAATTGTTTTTTATTAAAAAGAGTCGGTCCTAGTAGTATTGTTTTCCACATAAGTCAAAACTCGGCTTGCATCCCGACACTAAACATGTTGAATTTGTTATATCACAGGATTATATGTGTAGTATTATTTATATATCATAGAGTGCATAAAATTAAATTAATAATATTGATATGACATAATGTTATAGTAGATATTTATAAACTTATTTATTCATATAAAGTGTTATTGCTACTGGTTTGCTAAGTGAACATCTTCCAATGTTTCATAAGTTGTTAAAATAAATACTTATCCTAATGTATACATGTGGTACGATGGAACATAGCAAGGTGGATAATTTATAAAAGCATTAGGAGGTAATTTGAATTATCTTTCATAATGGTAGATGTGGGTAATCTAGATACAAAGTTAGAGGATTATTTTAAATTATCTTTCATAATGACAAAGCTGGGTAATTTAGGCACAATGTTAGGGGGTTATTTTAAATTATGTTTCATTAATGGCAAAGGTGGGTAATTTTTAGATGCAAATTTAGTGGCTATTTTGAACTATCTTTTGTAACGGCAGAGGTGGATAATTTACATGTGAACTTAGGGGGTTAATTTATGGAATTTTCATAATGGCACGATGGGTAGCTTTTTATAAAACTACGATAGATCAAACAGATCAAATGGCTATTATCCATGATGATGATTATAGTCTACCAAAATCAAAGGCCAAATGCTTATTATTATTGTAAGAATTTATAGTATTTATCTTATTTTTCCTAACGCATTTGGTGAGAATTGACCTCTAATTAGTAATAGTAAGATTTGTATATATTGTGCATGCACATAGAAATGAGATATATACTAGCTATTGTTTCGGCTTCTGGAAATAGGTATGTGTACAGGTATCTTTCTTCTTGTGGAAAGACCACACATGACTTTCTGGTTGGCTGTTAAATCACAGACCGTTCTATTTGCAGTTTTACCACCCATGCTCATCATATCCCGATTAATGCTTTTCTTAATTCATTTTCCACGCAAGTAGGAGCGCCAAACTCCCGTGTTATGGACACAAATATATAGTGGAATAGGAATCTGGGGAAGAGGTAGAACGGAGCCACCGAGAATCCGAGGTACGGTTACAACAGTATATTTTGTTCTCGCGTAACTCCTCCCTCAGCCTCTGACGTTGTTTATTTTTTTTAGGAGACTGACGTTGTTTATAACTGCGCAACGACATTACATACATGGGCTCCCACTCGCCAGGCCACAGCCCACTATCTCCCTACTAGCCCTTGGGCCATAACATCCCGATCCATTGAGGACAGGTCAGGTCGGCGCCATTGAGATCGCTCCTGCTCATGTCTGCAAATTCAGGCCCGGCCCGAGGTGCATCTCCACGTGCTCGTGAGGAGGGAGGTCAGCTAATGCTTCTTATCAGACGTCACCTCCTCTCATCCACCCTTTATTAAAAAATAAACCGTACTCATCCTCGCTTCCCTCCTCCACGCAATCATCCATTGGCTCGCTTCCTCCACCAGAGACAAGGACTACAATAGCGGCTCCGGTGAGATAGGTCGGTCCTTCTCTGAATCTAAGCCCTCCTCCTCCTCCTTCTCTAGATCTAAAGGACGCGGCGGTAGATAGGATTCCAACGAGCTCTTGTTCCTATTTCCTCCTCCCTCCGACGAGCTCAAAGGTGATGGGCCAGAGGCTGGAGCAGCCTGCACCTCGAACCCATCCCCTTGCTGTTTGTACATTCTTACTATTTCTCCATGTTGCAAGGGGATTTTTAAAATGTTGCAACAGATGATTTTCGAATGTTGCAATAGGTGATTCATATGTTGCAGAAAGGGAGTTTTAATGTTGAGATTGTATTTTTTTCCTCTAATGTTGCAACTTGTGAGTTTTAACTTTTTCTACGTGTTGTGGGCTCGTGGCCAGCGATTTTAATGGTTGAAATTACCTTTTTCAAATGTTGTAGCACTGAAAGGTGATTTGAGAAGTTTTCATTTCCATGTTTCATGGTTGATTTTGCGATGTTGCAGTACTACTGTTTGAGATTTGCAGTACATATTTTTCGATGTTGCAGTATATAATTGTCGATGTTGCACTACATAGTTTTGCGATGTTGCGCTATTTATTTTTCAATGTTACACTACATATTTTACATAATTTGCGATGTTGCACTTGAAAAGGTTTTGTGCTCTTGGGACAGGGGCACGGTGGGCGAACGAGGCGCGGTGGGGAACGGGGACAGGGGTGCGGTGAGGGACAGGGGACGCGACGCAGATGGCGGCGCATCGGGGGGACGGGCCGCGCGCGAGTGGCGTGGGACAGGCCACCGCGATTGGCGTGGGTGGACGCCGCTCCTATCCGGATTTGGTTCGCTCGTATTGTTATTGGTCGGGATCGGATGGTTCTTGTTATGACAATCGAACAGCCCCGAGGTGCGTCCGCACGCGCACTCGCGCTTGACGTCCGGGCGCCAGGATAACCGTTTCAATTGAGATAACAATATTATTTAATGGTTATAATTAACTTAAGCCACATTTTTCAGGGAACTAATTTACATTGATCTACCATCTGTATTTAGAAAATTTTGAAATAATTGCACGGAAAGGTAATTAAATTGCTGGTTGGTTTCTAGATGTATTGTTAGATGGTATTTTTCATAAATATAGTACCATATATGCTGGATCAGAAGTCCGAATTTGTCAGTATTTGTCAATGAGTGAAAGTAACTTCTTGTTTTTGGCTCTATGTTTTGTTTAAGTATGGTCCTGGATGTTTCGGTTGCAACCCTCTATATCTTACCATGCTATAATACTGCTGAATTTTATGTTGCACTGTGTTGACAAGGCCAAACGGGTGTAGCATTGTGTTTTTGGCAACGACAACACTGCTATGTTGGTGTTTTGGCATTAGTGTAGAGGGATGTCTTGCCTTTTGTAGCCACTCGAATCTGATGTAAACAGGCCAGCTATCTTAACCTTCATAGTCACTAGAATCTGATGTGAATAGACTGTGTGACATGTAAACACTTTTTTTTATCCCATGGTGTCTTTCTGGCTGTGACATGTTTAGAGCATCTCCAACTGTTTTTTTAAAATCACTTGGTAAATCATTGAGTTTTTGAAGTAGCGAAGAAGTTGAAAGCATATGTATTGGCTTACTCTAACCGCTTAAAGGATAAAATACAATTTTGTATTAGGAATCCTGGACTTTTCCTGAATCAACCCAACCACTTCATTCATTCTTTCTCACTTATACATTTATGCATTAATATTGAGAATATTGTCTTACTCTTATTCCCTTCCCATGCGTGTATATTTCCGTGTGAATGGATCAATTTTTGCAGAGAGATTAGGAGTTGAGATAGAAAGTTGTTGCCACTTAAAAAACGAGACCAGGTTTCGTCCACGGAGGAACATCGTGTACGCGCCCGCCTAGTCTGGTACGTGAACGTCACTCAATCGGATTTAGTTGACTATACGGCCTGGTTTCGTCCACCTTCCTTTGGTGCGCGCGTGACGCGCGCTCTCGATTCCCCCCCTTGCGTGACGCGTCTAAACCCTGGGAGAAAAAAATAATCTTGATGAAAGGGAGAAAAAACGGGGTGAAAAAACGGAAAAAAAATCGGACCCCGCTTTCCAAGCAATCCCACACGCGGCTTCGGCGCTTAATCATCGATAATGATATATGTCGGGCGTCCGACCCGCGACTTCACCTCCGGACGTGGCCCGCGCTCCTTCACTCGCTCGCGTGATTCCCCGTCCAAATTCCAGACCTCGACTTATCCTCATCCACTACGTCGCTCAGCCCCGCTCCATGCTTTGCGCCCCCACTCGGGTAGCAATGAGCTGCTTGACGCCGCTCCCTCCCGAGCCACTCGGTGGCGCCGCCTGAGTCGTGCACCTCCCGCCTGAGCCGTGCGCCCCCGCTCGCGGTAGCAACGAGCCGCTCGCCGACGCCGCCACCGCCTGGGCCACTCGTCGGCGCACCCCTCCCTAGCTGCTCGCTGGCGCCGCCCCCGCCCGAGCCGCTCCTTCCCTGACCCTGGCGTCCTCCTCCGCGGCGGCTCTTTCCCGCACCCCGGCGTCCTCCTCCCCTACCCCGGCGGCGCCCCTTCCCCCTACACCGACGTCCTCCCCGACAAGGAGCTCCCGACGCCTGTAGATCCGGCGACCATGGCGCTCCCTGCGCCAGGCTCCCTTCTCTCCCCCCATGTTGCAACTGTATCTTTCAATTGTTTCAGAGGCTACAGAGGTATGTTGCAGTTGAATAATATGGTTGTTGCAAAAGTAGATCGGGGATTTTGCATCTTGTTGATATGTTGCAAGTGATTGTTGCAAGCACTTTGTTCAAAATGTTTCAGTTGTTTCTAGACGATGTTGCAATCGTTATGATCTGGATGCTTCATATGCTTTACACAAATGTTGCAATAATACTTTTGAAATGTTTCAGTTGCTTCAGTCTCATGTTGCAGCAGTTGTTCCATGTTGTTGCAAGTGTTTTTATTCGAGCGTTGTTTCATATGCTTCTCACCAATGTTGCAATAATATGTTCCAAATATTTCAACTTTTTCAAGCTAATGTTTCTGCGGTTGTTCCTTGTTGTTGCAAGCGTTCTATTTGAGATGTTTATGTTGTTCGGTCTGGGAGGGACGAGCCGGGCGGACGGGGGCGCGTGGCTCGCCGGGGGCCTAGCGGACAGAGGTGCTGGGGCCGGCGGACGCGGGTGCTACGGCCATGGGCGCTGGGACGCGCTCGTCACGCGGGTGCTGCGGCCAGGGGGCGCTGGGGCACGCTCGTTGCGCGTGGGGCGGACGCGGCTGGCTGTGGGGCGCGCTGGGTCGTGCGCGCGGGTCAGGGTCGGGAAGCGGACGCGGGTTGAGCGGTTTGAGGGGCGTCCGGACGCCCGTGGTGCGCCGGACGTCCGGGCGCTAGATTCGTCGCTTAATCGTCCCAGCCACAACGCTAATCAGTAATCACGGAAACATCATCCGATCCGACCCTCAAGCGCGAGACTCCATGATTCAAACCGCGCCGTCATCGCCTCACGGGAAGCTTCGCTCCGCACATTGGCTCCGGCGCCGTGGCGGCGGACAGCCTCAGTGCCGTACCACCAAACGATCCAGGCTGTATCGTGGGAGACCATGTTGTGCGTGAGCGGCGCCAGCCACGCGAGGATCCTCCGACCACTCAGCGGCGAGGACGGGGCGTCGCAGGGCGTGGCGACCCTAGCGAACGCCGGCCTGAGGCGCGCCCTGAGGAACGCCCAGACCCTGTCGGTGAGCATATGCCGTGCAGGCGTCCCTCTCGTCGGGGCAGATGTGGAGCGGCCGGCGGCGACACGGCAAGCTTCTCAATGAACATGATGAGGTTCGCGTAGTGCAGCGCTAGGGCGGCGCCGCACAGAGACGCCTCGGGCGGGTTGGTCAGCACGTCGTGCGAGGAGTCGAACACGGACGTTGATGGCCTTGCGTCGTCTATGCGGCGATCCGCTTGGGAGTGCAAGCTGATGATGCCGCTGCTAAAGTGCTAAGTCATCGGCGTTGCTGGCTGATACGTAGCTGAAGCTCAGCGGGAGATGAGTCGCGTCGGCGTGGAACCACCCGTCCGGCCGTCCCTGGGCGAAGACTTGATGCTAGCCTGCTACCCATGACGACGACGCAGCCAATGAGGTGCCTGCCGGCCACCGGCCACCGGCCACCTGAATTGCTGCCTGAGGTGTTAGGGATGACCAACAATAGCTCATCGGTGGCGAGCTCTAATAGGCTCACTCAAGAACAGACGTGCAACAACATGAACGAATCAGGCTAACAACTCTGAATGGAAACGCTAGACTGACGAAACTGAAGAAAACCAAAACACGGGCTACTGTACAATGTCTGAAAACTAGGGACTCTGAAGAACAAGAGCTACGCGACGCTCATCTGCAGCTTCCTGCATGCAAGCAAAGCACCGCCCTGTCGATGCCGACGACCTTAGTGTTGTCCCTGACCACGAAGCCCTTGGTGACGGCGAGCAACAAAAACATGGCCACAGCCTTGGTACCACTTAGCACGCCGCCGTGATCACCAACCGTGGTGACCCAACCGTTGGCAATAGACACGGCGAAGACGCCGTCGCCGTAGGCGTAGGCAAACATTTGTGACCCGTGCAACAACGCACGGGCATATATCTAGTCTTGCTAAAAAATTAAGCGTGTGTTTGGTTGATGGTTGAAGCGGGTTGGGTACTTGGGTTCAGCCAACTTTTGGAAGCCTTTGGTTTTTGGACTAGATGTTTTGGTTCGTCCCGCGAGGGAAATATTCCCCTAATGCAGGTTGGTTCTATTCCTCCAAATCTAGCGGACAGAATGAACCCACCTTTTTTTTTTTTGCGAATTAGAATGAACCCACTTTGTGACGGGCAAGCAGGGCGATGCGCTGGCAAACTGCAGCAGCATCTGCGACGGTGGCGCGAGCAAGCAAGGAGATGGCGGAGATGGCCGAGCAGGGGGCTGCGGCGGCGATCGCACCGGCGCGGGCGAGCATAAGGCCGAGCTGGGAGCCACGACGGCCGCGGGGGCGGCGGTGAGCAGGATCCGCGGCGGCGAGGCGAGCAGGGGAGGAAGAAAGCACGTGACAAGCGAAAGAGAGGCTGGCGTGTGGGCTCCGCGTGCTATGAACTGAGCTAAGCTACATAATACATATGCTTTCAGGACTGAGGTCTAAGTGAAGTGCCAGCGCTGACTGCTAGCTACGATGGTTTTTAGAAATCTGAACCAGTTATTCAGATATACTAGTTGGCACAACCCTAGTTGCCTCCGCATTCAACGAACAAATTCGGCACTAGAAAACGCAACAGACTGTGCAAGCTGCACGTAATGGGGGATACAAAAGAGCACAAGACCAACTGATCAAGTGATGGTTGGTGCCGTGAAAGCAAGACACAAGACACCTTTACCCTTGACTCCTTGAGATAATTTAAACTAAGGTACTCCATTCCAATTATAGTTATAAGAACTACCCTGCAGCTACCTACAAAATAACTTATTCTGTAGCCACTTTGAATTACGATAATTACTATGTTAATTTACGAGATTGTAGTAACTCCTTACTAAATGGTTTACTATAACGTTATGGTAAATATTCCCATGTGTTATAGTAACCCAACTATCGTAAATATGTATTGACATTATCGTAAATTAGTATATAAAATTATCGTAAATGGAGATGGCTACAGAATAACTATTTTATAGTAGCTACTAAATATACTCTCCCTATATATATATATATATATATATATATATATATATATATATATATATATATATATATATATATATATATATATATATATATATATATATATACACACACACACACACACACAGAGAGAGAGAGAGAGAGAGAGAGAGTAACGTATCTATAAAAGCCAAAACTTCTTATAATTTGAAATGGAGGGAGTGTCATTTTATTATTCCCAGAAATTGTGTTCATGAATACATTCTTCCGAGATTCACGAGCACACCAAGTATAGCACAAAGGAAGCTAAAACCAAAGTGGACAACCATTTCGTTCTAGGAAGGAAGCAGGTTCTAAGGGATCACAGGCCATCATTAACCACCTAGCTATTGTATTCCACACTTCCTGAATGATGCTTCAGGAACCCTTTTAAACCACACTACTCTCAATAATAATGATAATTGGTTGAGACATGCATCATGCATCCCTCCACTCAGTAACCACCGCTAGCCCACAACTAGCAAAAGGAATAATAATAATTTCAACATGGAACGGCTAGATTTGAGATCAGAAGTCCACAAGCGTGCTAGAGTTATTCCAGTTGAGTAGGCTTTTATAGCAGCATTATAAAAGCAACAGTTGATTAGTAAGTCAAGTGTCAGAAACTCAGGAGCAATTTGCTCCCCATCAAAATAAGATAAACGGTAGATTTGTGACCTCCATTGACATTTTCACGACAGAATCAACCGTTCTGTTCTGGACAACACTAGCAAAATAGGTAGGCATGCTCAATCATCACAGAAGTGCACTGTGAACCAACCCATTTACAAGGACAGAAAACAGATACCACATACATAGGCATCGCAGCATATATGTCTCTAGGATAGCAGATATCGCAGGCCTAACATACAAGAGTGCCACGAGGTTTTACTGGCGGAACAGGAAAGTATGTAGTAGTGATGATAATGATATAGGCCTTCGATCTCCTCTTTAAAATGTTAGATTTTTTGGTTCCAGGACCTGCCCTACAGTCAGATCATCTTTCACATGCCTGACTGTAGGCACAAACCACTTTAATTCTTGTTCTTGGACTTCCCCCCTGCCCTTGGAGCTGCAAAAAGAGAACATATCCAATCAATTCTCACATGTGAAGGTGGGAATACCTAGATCGATTTTCAAACTAAAACAAGGTAAACATTTGAGCTGTAAAAATTCAGCACCAAGGGGAGAGCAGCAAGTCAGGTTATGGGAAAAAAAAGTACATAACATAGTGGGTGTCAGGTTATGAAAAAAAAAAACGTTTCAAAAGATTAACATGTGATACCATGCTTTTACACCACTAGGTAATGTGCAGTATAAAACTATAAACAACATACCAAGTCCAATTGCATCTGAACCTTTCATGATCCTCAGTCTCCGGCAAGAATCAGTGAACATCCTGTGATAACAATTATAATGGCTGCATGAAGATTCTTTTGCTTGTTCAGATAATTTTAGGCAGTATCGAAACACAAGGCCTACTACCATGCTGTACCACATGAAAGTGAGTACACTTTTTAACACAGTTATAACTGGATTAAAATAATCACCAAGTAAAATCGTAAGGTATCATCTTATCACATCTTCTTTAGGATAGCGTCTCATTTTATCTAGAAAGAAGTATATAAGTGGATCCTGTAAAATGTTCAAAAGTTTGCATCAGAGTTATTCTAGTGAGATCAGATCACTGTACTTACTTCCATGGAACATCACCAACCAACATCCAGTCTCCATCCTTATCTTCATAAGTCAGCACAAATTCTCCATCGTTTCTGCTCTCAGATGCACCATCCTTGCCTTTTAAGCCATTAGACCCACTCCTACCTGCATAAAGAAAAGAGGAAGTTCTTCTCATACTAAAACTTGCAGCAAAAATACCTAACATGAATCAATAGATCTTATACAACATGTTATTTATTTTTTGTTAACATATCCCTAACATGAATGAATAGTTATATAGTAGGAGATATAAAAAACAGGAAAGTTCCCCATTTTAAATCCGTCTACCTTTTGTGCCTGTGAGAGGCTTAGATCCTTAAAAAGCTTGGCACATACTGAAATCTAACATCAGTTAGGTATTCCCTTTCAACATCTTACAAAATCTGTTGCTAATCAAAGGGAAGTATAGAAAAGTTCTCTCTGCAAGATCTGTTGCTAATCAACTAGTGGTGGTATCGCTATTGCCAATCAAACGTTGATGCACAATAGAAGTAAAATTTGCACATGTCAAAGGAACACCCGTTCAAAAACCGGGACACCAGGTACTATGGTAATCTCCCTCTCTCCCTCCCTCCTTCCCTCCCTCCCCACTTATCAGCATTAAGCACTGGAAGAGATGCTTCAACATAGAAGAGGTCTTTTTTGTTCAACATAAATACTACAAGCTCAAAATAGGCATTTTGTCTGATGCTTGAGACGGCCAAATTTTCGAATGAACAATCCCAAAATGAGACTGTATCTGTAATACACAGACTTACAGGCCTCAAAAGCATCCTCCATGTTGCCTTTATGAACCTGGAATTTGATGGAGGATTTCCAAACAAGTAATTATAGTGGGAAAATTATTTGGAAGTGTAAATACATATTTCTTCTACTCCACGTGAAATTTGGTTGCAGCTTAAAATAGTTAGTTTGTATTGCACCCAATCAATCTTACCAGTGCTGAAGCCAACAAACATTTTCTCGAGCCCCAAAGACAGTTCCTTGTAGTTCTTGTAAGTCTTGAGGTCGACTTTCCTCAGATATGGCACGCCATCCATGCTGACCTTGACATACAGAAATCCCTGCCCCTGCTTGGCATCAGATTCTTCCTTGCTGCTGTTTAGCTGGCTGGTCGCCATTGTGTTCTTGCGGTAGCTGCGAACTGGTGGCCATCCCACCACCTGGGCCCTGAAGAAACACATAAACCGTACATGAGTGATTCGGCATGTAATCAGAACTGGTCTGGGAGTGAATGCAGTAAGAATTTAATTTTAAACTCCATGTTCAGACCAAAATGAACCAAGGAAGATCAAGCAAATCACAAAGTTTGCAGAATGAAATTGAATTGGTGAGGAAGGCTGATTTCTGAGGATTTCAACTCAAACTTGTAAGATACCACGAAAAAGGCACAGGTAATTAATCTTAGACAAAAGGAAGTACTCAGAGAAATTAAGTAAAAGTCCGAGATGGTAGAAAAACTCCAGTTGCAGGTTCCCAATTTACGAACCCAAGAGATCAAGTTAAATCCGGAACTCGGGGCTCTAAAACCAAAGCTATAGGCTAAAAATGTGCCTTTGAGCACCAGATTCTAACCCAACAAAGATTAAAAAGAAGTTCTTTTACAAACTAACTGCAAGAACTGAAACAGCATGCGACAACTTCTTTTACAAACTAACTGCAAGAATTGAAACAGCATGTGGCAACTTACACAAAAAATTGGCCCTTTCTGAAGCTAAACTAAACTAAACCCATCCTATCGCGGCAACTGGCCAAATTTGTGTGCTAAAGCAGAAAATAATAGCTCCCACCACCCCCCAAAATCCAAATGCGCTGCGCCCGTCCACGCATCCGGCATCCCACATCCCCCGAGACATCCACAACCAGAGAGAATCAGCAGGAGGCACCCTACTTGGCAGCCGGCTGCGGTGGCGCGGCGACCTTCTTGTCCCCCTCCCCGCGGACCTCCGACTCCGCCTGATTGCCGTCCCCGGAGGCTGCGGCTGGCGGCACCTGGGCCTCGTGGGCGAAGACGCGCTTGGCGCCCTTGGGCGGCAGCAGGTCGAGCGTGGGCGTGGCTGCGGTGGGGCGGCGGTCCGGCGACTCGGAGCCCGGGAGGCCGAGGCGGAGCTCCGTGCCCCTGAGGTCGTCGTGGGCCATGGTGCCTGTAGGCGCGAGGGCCTATGTAGCCGACATGGTCGTGAGGCGGCGACATGGGCAGGACATGAACCGGGGGAGGAGGATGAGGTGGTGGAGGCGGAGGCGGAGACGGTGGTGGTGGTGGTTTGATTCGAGCAGGAGGGAGATGAGGTGAGCTGTTGTGAGGAGAGTGGAGCGAGTAGAGGCTATAGACTGACACAAACAGTAGCTCGCCCCACCACAGTCTACAGTAGCTGATGCTGTTGCAATCTGCCATTTGTTTGTTCATTTCCCTCCAATATTTTTTTTTGGCTAGCGTGTGCTGTGGCAGTTTTAGGCCTTCTTTGGAATGGAGCATTAGAAAAAGATTTTTAAAGGATTCAACTTCCTTCGAAATTTTCCTTATACACCCCGAAACATTTTGTGGGAATTGGGATTGCATTCCTATGGATTGATTTCAAATTCAAAAGAAAATAAGCAAGAGGCCAGACCTCTTGGAAAATTTTCTAGCGTGAAAACAAACGTTTCACATATGTCGCTCGCTCTCATTCGAGATGCACTTCATGCATTTGGCGGTAAATTCAAAACCGGGAATGTCATAAACCTTTGTTTTTCCTGTGATGCTACCAACGGCTCCCTCATCTCTTTTTAGTGTTTTTTAGTTCCTATAGGATTTGGTAAATATGGCACCTCAACTCCTTTATTTTTTTCCTATTCCGGTATTTTCTCCGTCCTGTGTTTCAAGGATGACCTAGTTTGGCATTTTGTTGGAGGGATATGGTCATGTTTTTTTTTTGTTTGGTTTGAGGGATGAAGAAGGATAGGACCCGCTAGCAATAATCAAGGTCTAACGACGCAATTGGTGGGGGGCATGGCTAGCCCGGATGGTGTGCACAGGGCCGTAGCGGGTCGTGGATCGGCGACATGCGCGAGGGCCAGTGCGGGGCACAAGCGGATCAACATCTTGAGAAAGAAGAAGGCCTGGAGACGAACAAGGAATGCCGTTGAGAGGGGATGATGTGGTACATTAGTTTTGTAGGAATGAGCAAGGATAATTCTATCCCACCTATCCACGAATCAAACACCGAGACAAAAGTGGTGTATCTCACTTCTTCTTTGTCCCGCCCCCTAACTAAACACACCCTAAAGGACACATTTGGTGTTGCTCGGGCTAGTGCCGCTTTCTTGTGACAATACAATGTAATATTGTCAACTATTGTAGCAAGGAGTTCTTTCGCAAACTGAAAAGAAATCGGTTAAATAACAAAGATATGAGAAAAGCCATAAGTTGTGGATTGATGTGAATTAAATTAATGATGCCCCGAGAAAAAAAACATAATATATATTGTTCACTAGATGTGGATTGATAAAAAATATACTCCCTCCATCCAGGAAAGAATGCAATTATGGGAATCGTGTCGGTCAAACTGGCTCAAGTTTGACCAAGTTTATAGTAAATAGTATTAGCACTTATGTCTCCAAATAAATTTATTACGAAAATTTATTCTATAACTGATCTAATGGTATATATTTTGTCTTATGTGTGTTAGTATTTTTTCATATAATTTTAGTCAAAGTTTAAACTCTTTGACTTCTCGGGATGTGAGAATTGCATTCTTTTTTGGACGAAGGGAGTAGCTTGACATGGATTGAAATGTATGGGGGATTGGAGGTGGATTGAAGAAGACAAGCTAAGATTGGGTTGATTTGACCGTGAAAGGAGGAGTTATATAGGATTTCTAGGGGGGAGACGGCAGAAGAAGATGAATCCAAATTAGACAACCAAACACATTAGTTCCAAGTGCAACTTGTTTATACAATCAACCAAACATTAAATTATGCTATGTTCCACTATACCAATTAGCTAGGTAGTGTTATATAAAGACTTAATGCAAATTGAGCTAGTGCAAGCACCTAATCATGTCTAGTTTATTTTAAATTTTAAGTCATTTTATCTTTTTCTAGATATATATTATTTGCTATATATCTAGACACGTGCTATGTCTAAAGTATATGACAAAAGTTATATACGACTTGGGATACGCCGAGCGTACTAGCATCACCCAACAGTAATTTCACTAGTGCGGCAGCAGTTAACCAACAGAGTCACGAGCCTTGCTCTGTTGCCTATCATGTCATGAACGGACATGAGCGGCGTCAGATCAGAATCAGATCACGCGTGCCGTCCTCCATGCATCCTTTACAGAAGAAGAACGGTCCGGGTCCCCGACGACGGACCACAAGCGTAGTGCGCGTGATATGTATGATCGAGTTGGTGCCCGTGGTGGTAGCCTCCAATCTCCATCGATGATCACGCACTACATACATCTGCAGTTGAGCGCCTGATTCTGATTGATTGGATCGGAGAGGCTACAAGTTGCAGCATCGATCGATGATCATTGTCGGGCTTTATTTCAGACTCGCCGTACGTCCGCGATCATGGCCGGCCGGCCAACGACATGCATCCATCTCGATCGATCTTTCTCATCACGTACGTCCGGTGCGCGGTCCATGCATCCTCTGCACAGCCACACGCATGTGCCGGGCGCCGGCGACGCCTCCAGTGTGTCGACCGGCCATTGGGAGCTCCTCCGATCCGGCCGGTCGCTGTCGATCGGAGACAGACACATCCTGATACCCACACCCAGCAGGCCGCCAGGCCCCAGCAAAGGGATCGATCGGGGCCAGCCAGCCGCCCAGCCTTAGGTTCAGTGCGCATGCATGCACGTCGTTTTCAGAGAGGCACCTGGCTCAGTGCAAGCAAATGCATGCTTGTCCAGGAGCACCGAGCAGCAAGTTTGCAGTCTCTCAACCGCTGGAGGGGCCTAGTTTAGTTTCTCCCAAAAAATTTACAACATATCCCATCAAATATTTAGATACATGCATAGAGTATTAAATATAGACTAAAAAAAATAACTAATTATACAGTTTATGACTAATTTACGAGACGAATCTTTTAGGCCTAATTACTCTATAATTTGATAATGTTGTGCTACAGTACACACATGTGCTAATGACGGATTAATTAGACTTAATAAATTCAGTCTCAGATTTACTGATAGATTCTAGTAATTTATTTTTTATTAGTATCCGAACAGCTCCTACGACGTCTCGATGTGATACCCCAAAATTTTACGTCCTGGATTTAAACATACCCACAGTGTGGTGGCGAGCACTGGACAGCAGTGTGCACACTTGGTTAGTTGGATATATTTGTGAAGGACCGGAAACGGCGACCAGAGGGGGGGGTGAATGGGAGCCTCAAATTTCTTTCGAAATCTTCGACCACTGTCCCAACATCAATCCCCAAAAAGCATACACGAAAGACTTGATGATCACGACCCTAGAGAAGGGTGGATGCTCCCTCAGAACACAGCGGGTCACCACAGAGCAAACGGAACACAGATCGAAGCCCAAACGAGCAAACTCCCAAAAGGAAAACAGCACTGCTTCTGCAAATATCGGACACGTCCGGTATTATATCGGACACGTCCGGTATGATCTCGGACACGTCCGGTATTTTCAGTAGCAAGCTGACCAAAAGAGAAAAATCCAAAACCCCAGTCAAATGGTGTCCAAAAATTCATGAAATTTTAACCATAAGCTCTTTAGACACCAAGGGAAGATCTTCACCAAATTTCAGCTCAAAACTCCAAAGTGAGAAATATCGGACATGTCCTAGATCATATCGGACACGTCTGGTATGAACGAGCAGTTTCTCAGGAAAAAATCAAATCAAGCCATAACTTGATCAAATCAACTCCAAATGACTTGAAACTTTGCACAAGGGTTCACAAGCGAGTAGAAAGGCAACCTCTAAATGATCATGGCCCGAGACAAACTCTAGCTCCGTGAATCGAAGGAATTGAAGAATTCCCCAAAAATAGGTCAAGAACTAAAATTGTCCGGATCTGCGATCTCGCGAGGAATTAGTAGATTTCCTTCGGTGGAAAGCTTCTACTCATGTCATTGATCGATCCAAGGCAACAAGAACGAACCAAAACCATCCCAAAACGAAGAAACGAGAGGGGAAACAAGAAGGGACAAAAGGAGCTCGTGAAGAACACCAAAATCACATTAAGAACACAACTAAATCATGAATCCCGAAGGGCATACGGTGGTTACGGCCACCGATTCCTTCAAAACCAAGTCACAATTTGAGTTGTGGACCTCTCTCATACATGGAAGCAAACTAGAGGAAGAAATCCTAAAGGAGAAAATGAAAACTGGAGGAGGTAAGGGAGATGGGGGCTTCCTCATCCTATTTAACAGGGCTATTACACATTCCCAATTTTGCCCCTGGATACAAATGAGTTGAACCGCTAAGCCCAAGGGCGTTGTTGTCCAACCCGGTGTAATCTTGATCCGACGGCCACCGCGCCTTCTCACCGGTAGCTTCAGCCTCGACTGCGAACTCCCCGATGCCGCCACGTGCCTGTCCGTCCCTCCTCGGAACCTCCGCCCGGGTTTTGAGGCCCAAACCCGTAAACCGTCCACGGGTAGCAGTACTCCATACGCGTTCCCCTGCCATCCGACGCGTGTCACCGCTGTCCTCGATCTGGCCGGCCCGCCAAGTCCTCCTAAGCCTCACTCGACTCACGCGTCCGCCGTCTTGACCCGGTCAACATCGTCACTCCATGTCTTCTTACACTTGTCGATGTCCCAAGTGTCAGCCACCGCGGCTAGTCACCCGGCCTCTGAGTCCCTCGGTCTAAGCCTCACAGTCCGTCCTTCACCGCTCCCGGTCTGTCGGCACGGCACGTCCTCTTTGACCTTCACCTCGCCAGTCGACCACCGCATCCGAGCTCCACACCTGCACAACACAAGCCAAAAGACATGTCGCACACATAGCTTTCGCCATGGTAAGGTTAGTCATCACTCAACCCACTTCGTGGATCACATTGACAATCACTCATCACAAAACGAACACACAAGGGTACTTGTCAACCTTGTGTTCGCAATCTCCCCCTTGATGAGTGCATTGTCAACACCAATACACGAACAGGCTTGAGCAAAAGAAAAAGAAGAAGAAGAGAAAAGAAAGAACTCACCCAAATGACCAAAAGCCAAAGAAAAGCCAAGAACCGGGTCATTTGAAAATGAGCAAAACTTGGTCCCCAAAGACATGGGCAATGGCTCGACGCAACCAAGTAAAACAAAACTAGCCCTCAAGAAGAGGCAACGGGCTCAACGCCACTAGCAAAGCTCGAAAAGCCAAAAAACTGCTAGACCCTCCAGAAGAGGCAAAGGCTCAACACATCTAGCAAAACACCTCAAATGCAAAACTGCTAGACCCTCCAGAAGAGGCAAAGGCTCAACACATCTAGCAAAACATCTCAAATGCAACTCCCCCTGAACAAGTGCAATCTCTCTCAAATGAATGCATATCGCTCAACTTTAGGTGAATCTCTCTCAAATGAATGCATATCTCTTAACTTTAGGTGACATTGTGAGTGTGAAAACTTCTCCCCCTTGTTGACATATGCACTTATCAAGCTAGAGCCCAAGAATTGCAACTCCCCCTCAAAACAAGCTAGGAATGCAGAAATGCGCGAATGCAGAAGCTTCAAGATTATAGCAAGTAGATTGAAAGAATGCTCTAGTGGAATGCTATCATGTATATATAGCAACACATACAAGTGCTAGCAAATGCTCAAGGTGACCAAATGAAACGAAATATGGCATTTAAGCAAGTTTGATCAAGTTTGAGCAATTTTAAAAGAGGGTTCACCACCAAAGGAGCACATAGCAAAACTAGACAGGAGATCGACCTTGTGCTACACATGTATGCAAAGTGAACTACCCCAAACAAAGTTCACACATCATGTCATGAGACAAACTTGTGGTTTGATCAAATTTTAGACACCAATTGAAATTTATCGGAGTTATGCAGCTTATTACCAAAGTTTGTCAGACAAGTGTGTGCGGGAGGTTATCTGTGCCATCAAAACCTGACTTAGCGACCATGTCAAGCCTATGCCAAAGGCAATCAGAAGCTTAAGACAATGATCTCGGTATCCATTACAGAGCTCAAGTTCACCAATGAGTGCAATTTGGAGCTGTCTCGATACTCTAACATAGGATAGTACAGACCCATCCCGATCTTTTCAAATCACTTAGTTTGATTTTTCAAGTTTTCGCACAAATTCAAGTTTCTCAAGCAAGTGTGTAACTCAAGGTATGAGCCGTAGCAACTAAGCATATATATGAAGCAAGAAAAAGATCTCGACACATTCTACACATGCTAGTGCCACAAGTAGTGGTGAACACATTTCATGTTTCAATAAGTTTTAATCAAGTTCACAGTTTGGAAAACAAGCTTAGCTCATAACATGCATCAATTGATCAAAAGGAGCCTAAGCCAAAAGCACATCATGTATATCCATAACATCCCCAACAAGAGCATAGTGTCAATCTAGCTACTATAAGGATGAAGCTCAGGATGCAATATGATACATGATGATATGATATGCAAGTATGATATAAAAACAAAAACAAAGGCTAAACTACAAAGAAAAGCAAAACTAGAATACAACAACCAAAGTTTCCCTCCTCTAAAAAGGGAAACAAACTCCAAGCTCCCCTCGCAAGCGAGCAAACTGGGCTTGGTCAAGTGGTTTGGTGAAGATATCTGTGAGTTGGTTTTGGGTATCAATGTGGTGCAGATCGATATCACCTTTCTCATAGTGGTCACGCAAGAAGTGAAAGCGAACTTCTATGTGCTTTGTCTTTGAGTGAAGGACTGGGTTTTTGGCTACGCTTATGGCACTGGTGCTGTCACAAAACAAAGGCACTCGTCTAAACTCTAACCCAAAGTCTCTCAGAGTAGCTATCATCCAAAGCAACTGGGAACAACAAGCAGCAACAACAACATACTCAGCTTCTGTGGTGGATTAGGGCGATGCTAGACTGCTTGTGAGAAGACCAAGACACAAGAGAAGATCCAAGAAACTGACAAGTCCCCGAAGTGGACTTCCTCTCAACACGACAACCAGCATAATCCGCATCAGAATACCCACAAAGAGAAAGAGAGGAGGAGGCTGAAAACCAAAGACCAAACTCGGGTGTGAAACGAAGGTACCTGAGGATCCGCTTGATGGCTTGACAATGAGACGTGCGCGGTGAAGACTGAAAGCACGCGCACAAGCAGACTACGAACTGGATGTCCGGTCTCATCGCCGTTAGGTACAGCAGGGACCCGATCATGCTTCGGTATTCCTTCTGGTCCATGGCTTCTCCCTCCTTGTCCTCATCTAGGGCCGTCAGTGGTTGACATGGGCGTCGAAAGAGGCTTGGCCTCACCCATATCAAATTTCTTGAGCACGTCCTTAGTGTACTTGCCTTAGGTGCACGAACGTCCCCTCACGAGTTTGCTTGATTTGCAGCCCAAGGAAGAAAGTCAATTCGCCCATCATGCTCATCTCAAATTCCCTGCTCATAGTATCTGAAAACTTGGCAACAAGAGCATGAGAAGAGCCACCAAAGATTATATCATCCACGTATATCTGAACCAAAAGGATGTCTGTGCCTTGCTTGAGGAGGAACAAAGTCTTATCTACAGAACCCATCCTAAAACCCTTATCAAGCAAGAAAGCTTTCAAACGCTCATACCAGGCTCTCGGGGCTTGTTTCAAACCATACAAGGCTTTGTGGAGTTTAAAAACATGGTTGGGGTACTTTGGATTTTCAAAGCCAGGGGGTTGCCTCACATAAACCTCTTCCTCTATGTACCCATTCAAGAAGGCACTCTTTACATCCATCTGATACAGCTTGAACCCTTTCGAAGCTGCAAATGCTAAAAGAATCCTAATGGCTTCTAGACGGGCAACAGGAGCAAAGGTTTCTTCATAGTCTATTCCCTCTTTTTGGCAAAAACCCTGAGCCACTAATCTTGCCTTGTTTCTCACCACCACCCCATCCTCACTCTGCTTGTTCTTGTAAACCCACTTTGTACCTATGGGGTGGCACTCTGGTGGAGGTGGAACTAAAACCCACACTTGGTTCCTGCTCAAAGTTCTCTAACTCCTCGTGCATAGCATTAACCCAATCGGCATTAGATAGTGCATGTCCAATATCTTGAGGCTCAAAAGAAGCTACGAAAGCAGAATGAGCAAAATGGGAAATATGATAAGACTTGGAACGCGTTACCCTTTCGTCGATGTCGCCGATCATGGTCTGAGGAGGATGGCGTCGCTGGATATGTCGAGGTGCACCCAAAGACGAAGTCGCCTCCCCCTCATCCACAGCTAGGGGCCTCCTCAGTCGATTGAGGAAGCGGCTCGCACGGACCCCATGAAGTAGAGGTGGAGGGCTCAGGGCCAGTGAGCCGAAGTGGTCGAAGCTAGCTCGATCGGGGCAGCCGATTGAGATGGCTTGGGATCATCCCAATCGACGTCATCGTCATCCTCAACGAAAAATGTTGTCACCCATCTCTTCATCACCTGCACATTCAAAGACCGAAATAGAAGAGGGCATGGTTTTGTCGAAGGTGACTTCACAAGTCTCCACGACACGGTTAGTCTCAAGATTAAGCACACGGTACACATGTGAATGAGAAGCGTAACTGAGAAATATACCGTCCGAAGATCTAGATTCAAACTTGTCAAGATTACCTTACTTAAGAATGAAGCACCTACAACCGAAGACTCGAAAATGACTCACCTTGGGTGGACACCCAAACCGCAACTCGTAGGATGTCTTCTTTAAGAAAGCACAAAGAAAAATGCGGTTTGAAACATGGCAGGCGGTGTTGATGGCTTCGGCCCAGTAACGCCTAGGAGTCCTATGCTCATCGAGCATCGTCCTGGCCATTTCAACCAAAGTTCGATTTTTGCGCTCAACAACACCATTCTGCTGAGGGACATAGGGTGAAGAAAACTGATGTTCAAGACCCAAGGAAGCACAAAAGGTGTCAAACTGAGAGTTTTTGAACTCAGTGCCATTGTCACTACGGATAGCTCGTATGGCATTCTTTGGTAACTCAGTTTGCAACCTCAAGATCAAGTCACGAGCATGAGAAAATGCTTCGTCCTTGCCCTCCATGAAAAACACCCAAGAATAACGAGAAAAATCATCCACGATCACAAGAACGTACCACTTCCCTCCCTCTGACCGAACCCGAGCCGGACCAACAATGTCCATATGGAGTAGCTCACTGGGTCTTGTGGTCATGACCCGAGTCACTGGAGGATGGGAAGCAGCCACCATCTTTTCGTGGCGACAGGGATGGCATACCAGATCCTTCTCAAACTTAAGTTTGGGCAATCCTCGGATCATGTCAAGAGAACTCAACCTCACTAGGAGATCAAAGCTTAAGTGACCAAGTCTCCTATGCCATTTCCACAAATCAGAAGAAGATCCGGCAACCAAACAGCGAGAAGAACCGAAAGACTAAGAGAAATCAGCTCTGAAAACTTGGCCAAAAGGAACGATCTGACAAACTAGATGTCCCTGAGAATCGAGCACATGAGAAAGTCCAGTCTTAAAGCGCACCTCAAACCCATCTTGAAGGAGTTGCGAAACAGAGAGCAAATCAAAATGCAGGCTTGAAACCAAAGCAATGTCCTTCAAGATAAAAGACTCATTGACCTGAATGGTCCCCCGAGACAGCACCTTACCTTTGCTATTGTCCCCAAATGTGATGTACTCCTTGTATTGCATGGGGTCGAGGCTGGAGAACCATTTGGAACTTCCGGTCATGTGGCACGAACAGCCGGAATCAACAAGCCACGTGTTCTCTAGGCCTCCGCTCTGCATCAATAGAAAGACAGGGGGTGAGCAAATGGCACAACACTGGGGTTAGTGAAATGAGGAGAATACTAGTGTTGAGTCATTTGCCCTGGAAAAGTGTTAGGAAAAAACACCATACATGCCATGTCCCATTAGAGAGAAGCGATCACCACTGTGGGGGAAAACTGTGGTCCGCTAGGAGTGTGGGACTGAAAGCCACCGTCGCGAGGTCCAGAGTCATATAGATCATGACTTGGGCCACGTCAGGGCATGACCACCACGTGGTCTCGCCACCTGAGGCCTAGCACCTTGAGGCATTGCACCTCTAGGCCTAACACTGTGCCTCTGAACAGGCGGTACATGTACGCCGTGGGGAGGACGGTACATGTTCCTGGTTGTTCAACTCGTACTCGTGCCGCTCATCTCTCTTCCTCCTAAAGCAAAACTCAGCCAAATGACCATCTCTATGGCAATAGTCACAGTGGTACCTCACCTCTCTCTTGGATGGTGGTTGACTCACTCTCTTGTGGATGTGGTTCACTCTCTAAGGCCTTTTGGCTTTAGGAAGGGGTGCACTAGAGATGTTGGGTAGAGTATCGAGTGAGTTCCGAAAGTGGTTCAGTTTAGGAACCCAAACTTGCTTGGATGGTGGAGCTTTTGGTGGTTCTTCAAACACACCATCTTTGATCATAGGCTTGGTAGACTCTGGTGGAGGGATCTTGATCAATTTGGGAGTGTTGGTGGGTTTCTCACTTGGGTTCAAACCACTATGTTCACCAACCTTGCCATAGACATGCTCACCCTTCCCACCTATAGCAAAGCCTACTCCTGATGAGTCAGTTCCCCACCTGAACTGGCTCACCATCATGCCCAACTGAGGCTCACTGCACGACACCCAGCTCAAGATGGACCGAAGTTGTGTGTTTTCTTCCTCGGTTCCCATCTTGTCGTGCCTGCAGGACTCAAGCTCCAACACCAAAGCTTCACATCGAACACATGTAGTGGTGGTGCTATCTGAGTTGGCCTTCTCAAACTCAGCAAGTTTGGCAACCTTCTCTGCCAACTCAGATTGCAAGCCTGGGCAGGACTTGCATGCACCGAGCAACCCAGAACGAGACTTCAGCTCATCACATTCATCAAGCAAAACAGCATACTTGGATTGCAAGTCAGAGAGGTTAGACATGTGTATAGCGCACTCATCGCACTCCTCCTCCTCTAACACCACTACACCACTCTTGGCAAGCTCCAACTCCTTCAAAGCAACCTCTAGCTGGTCCTTAAACTCTTTTCTCTCACGGGCAGCATGCTTAAGCAACTTATCTTAACTCATCAATGTATCATTCATAGTATCAAGCTCAAGCATAAGTGAGTCAAGTGTGGGCGGTACCTCATTTTTGTCGTCGTCGACGTCGACGTCCTTTTTGAGCTTTGCTCCACCGTCAACCACCATAGTGCAAAACCCACCATGGTTTACACTGGCAACAAAGCAGAGACCGTTGAGCTTGTCCTCGTGCTTCTTCTCGGACTCATCATTGGTCGAGGGAGAAGAAGAGTGATCATCGTCGGAGTCATCGTCGAGGTCGCTGAGGGAGGTGAGGAAGGCGTGTTCTTGAGCTTTGACCTTCCTGCGGTATGCCTTCTTGATCGCCTCCTTGTCAAAGCCGCCCTTGGCCTTGTGCTTGCCGGAGGTGTAGTCGCGCTTATCCTTGCGCTTGCCAGAGTCATACTTGTTGGTGAAGGGCTTCTTCTTGGGGCAGTGCACGATAAAGTGGTCCGGATCTCCACATCCATAGCATCCCTCCTTTAGGCCACCACTGCGTCGGTGGTTTAAACGGTTGTTGTGAAACCGAGAGAACCGACTGATGATGAGTGCCAACTCATCATCCCTAAGAGACTCCAGCTGCTCCTCTGTGACTGACATCAAGCACGACAAAGAGAAAGAAGCTTGTGAAGGGTTAGTCAATGAACTTGAACCACTACCTGAGACCAAAGCCATGGTTGGTGCAGAAGGATTCTTGAGCTTGGCTTGGGTTTGGTAGTCGATCTCTGTGGACTTGAGCTTGCTGAAAAGCTCGTCGACGGTGAGGGTGTCGTAGTTGGCCGACTCGATGATCGCCGACACCTTCACATCCCATACCTTTCGATCAAGGGCATAGAGAAGCTTGAGCGCCCTCTCATGATCACTATAAGGTAAGTTGGCCTTGTTCGCTTTCATTTTGTTGACGATAGTCTGAAAGCGGGAAAACATGGCATCGATGGACTCGCCATCAAGCTGAGAGAAGTTCTCGTACTCGTGCTTGTATGTCTCGTAGAGTCTGGTCTTGACCTGTGCGGTCCCCTCATGATAGCTCTGAAGCCTCACCCAGATCTCTCGAGCTGTAGTACAATCGAAGACACGCTCGAACTCAGAAAGCGAAAGACTCGAGAAAAGCACACTACGAGCTATGCTATTTGCATTGTGCCGATCCTTGTGATCCTGGGTGGTATGGGCTGCAACAGGGAGCACAACGTACATAGCATCCTCGCAAATTTCCCAGACGAGCCAATCAATCCCCTGGAGATGCGCAGACATGCGGATCTTCCAATAAGGATAGTTGGACCCATCAAAGTGCGGTGGTTTGCCGGAACCACGCTCCATGTCGCCTTCGTGGATCACGGACCGATTAAGGTGGAATGATCCTTAACCGGCTCTGATACCAATTGAAGGACCGAAAACGGCGACCAGAGGGGGGGGGTGAATGGGAGCCTCAAATTTCTTTCGAAATCTTCGACCACTGTTCCAACATCAATCCCCAAAAAGCATACATGAAAGACTTGATGACCACGACCCTAGAGAAGGGTGGATGCTCCCTCAGAACACAGCGGGTCACCACAGAGCAAACGGAACACAGATCGAAGCCTAAACGAGCAAACTCCCAAAAGGAAACAACACTGCTTCTGCAAATATCGGACACGTCCAGTATTATATCGGACACGTCCGGTATGATCTCGGACACGTCCGGTATTTTCAGCAGCAAGCTGACCAAAAGAGAAAAATCCAAAACCCCGTCAAATGGTGTCCAAAAATCATGAAATTTTAACCATAACTCTTTAGACACCAAGGGAAGATCTTCACCAAATTTTAGCTCAAAACTCCAAAGTGAGAAATATCGGACATGTCCTAGATCATATCGGACACGTCCGGTATGAACGAGCAGTTTCTCAGGAAAAATCAAATCAAGCCATAACTTGATCAAATCAACTCCAAATGACTTGAAACTTTGCACAAGGGTTCACAAGCGAGTAGAAAGGCAACCTCTAAAGGATCATGGCCCGAGACAAACTCTAGCTCCGTGAATCGAAGGAATTGAAGAATCCCCCAAAAAATAGGTCAAGAACTAAAATTGCCCGGATCTGCGATCTCGTGAGGAATTAGTGGATTTCCTTCGGTGGAAAGCTTCTACTCATGTCATTGATCGATCCAAGGCAACAAGAACGAACCAAAACCATCCCAAAATGAAGAAACGAGAGGGGAAACAAGAAGGGACAAAAGGAGCTCGTGAAGAACACCAAAATCACATCAAGAACACAACTAAATTATGAATCCCGGAGGGCATACGGTGGTTACGGCCACCGATTCCTTCAAAACCAAGTCACAATTTGAGTTGTGGACCTCTCTCATACATGGAAGCAAACTAGAGGAAGAAACCCTAAAGGAGAAAATAAAAACTGGAGGAGGTAAGGGAGATGGGGGCTTCCTCATCCTATTTAACAGGGCTATTACACATTCCCAATTTTGCCCCTGGATACAAATGAGTTGAACCGCTAAGCCCAAGGACGTTGTTGTCCAACCCGGTGTAATCTTGATCCGACGGCCACCGCGCCTTCTCACCGGTAGCTTCGCCTCGACGCGAACTCCCCGATGTCGCCATGTGCCGCCCGTCCCTCCTCGGAACCTCCGCCCGAGTTTTGAGGCCCAAACCCGTAAACCGTCCACGGGTAGCGTACTCCATACGCATTCCCCGCCATCCGACGCGTGTCACCGCCGTCCTCGATCGGCCGGCCCGCCAAGTCCTCCTGAGCCTTGCTCGACTCACGCGTCCGCCGTCTTGACCCGGTCAACACCGTCACTCCATGTCTTCTTACACTTGTCGATGTCCCAAGTGTCAGCCACCGCGGCTAGTCACCCGGCCTCTGGGTCCCTCGGTCCAAGCCTCACGTCCGTCCTTCACCGCTCCCGGTCTGTCGGCACGGCACGTCCTCTTTGACCTTCACCTCGCCGTTGACCACCGCATCCGAGCTCCACACCTGCACAACACAAGCCAAAAGACATTTCGCACACATAGCTTTCGCCATGGTAAGGTTAGTCACCACTCAACCCACTTCGTGGATCACATTGACAATCACTCATCACAAAACGAACACACAAGGGTACTTGTCAACCTTGTGTTCGCAATTTGGATGTAGCAAATGGCCGGCCGGCCGTCAGTCCCACAAATTAAGCGTCGGTGGTGCATCGTACAACGTCTTCATCAGGCTGATGAGTGAGTGATGAGCAAATCCAAGTCCCTCCCAACTGAAAAGCGAAATGCACAGCAGGCATTATTCTAGCATGCTTACTTTGTGTTATTAGTACTCAGTAAAAAGAACAGAACAAAACAAGCTACCTAGATTCATTGAACCAAAAATAAGATATATAAATAAGTTATTCTGTAGCCACCTCCATTTACGATAATTTTATATACTAATTTACAATAATGTCAATACATATTTATGATAGTTAGGTTACTATAACACATGGGGATATTTACCATAACGTTATAGTAAACCACTTAGTAAGGAGTTACTATAATCTCGTAAATTAACATAGTAATTATCAGCTACGTGGTATTATATATATATATATATATATATATATATATATATATATATATATATATATATATATATATATATATATATATATATAAGTTTATTCAGGAGATCACCGCATGTTTGCTTGCTGCAAATGCTGAGTTAGTGGGATGCCCACATTTTACACGTTGTTTGCTAGACATGCATGAGTACCATTTCGCCCACTGCATGCTAGTACTTCAGTAGAGCCACATTGATTAAGTTGACTGATGATTCATGATTCCCCTTTTAATAAGGCGGCTAGTGCAACAAATTAAAGTGTCGGCTCGATCGCAGTCTGTCGAATGTCACATGTGTAAATGAAGGCTTGTGCTAAGCAGTGTATGCGTATGGTAAAGCAAAGCAAGCATGGCTCAAATTAAGAACAGTTGACCAGCTAGATCCCGAACCTTTGATCCCTCCTCAATAGCATGCATGTTGAGGATCAGGCAATCCTTTTCATTGTACTGAATAATCCATGTCCAAGCAGTTGGGGGTGAGAAGAAATTAAAAGAAAATGAAACGCACAGAAGAGAGAGATAAGTTTGGTGACATGATTGTATATTTATTTGTATATAGACCTACTTTGATGGAAATATGTGACAGAACCGTCCAATCTAATGCTCTTCCAAGAGCACTTGTCTTATATTAAAAACTAAGTACCCAAGAGAGTACACTAAATCGTGTTGTTCCGTCGAGTACACCCCAAGGGAGATCTCGAAAATCCACATTTTTCCGTCCGGATCATAAATGAGAGAATACAACTTACAACATTATTAACCATTTCTTACATCGTTTTATTACAACATTAGAGTACTTAAACAAGTTGAATGCAATAGCGGAATTAAGACAGTTTTACATGTAAAAGAGTTGATACATTTTAGGTTTATATTTTTATCTTGTAGCGGAGAACAACATATGATCAGAGTTATAGCGGAAATAAGGATTAATGGTGAATCATTATCATAGTGAACATTTATAAACCAGATATGATGACAGATCATAAAACTTTTCTTCTAAAAATTTTAGTGAGGGTTATAAATAAACACTACGACCGTAGCGCGAAAGGAATCCTTTTTGAGCCCACTAGAAGGTTTCTACACACAAGAGTCAGCTCTAACATCCACCCGTCACCTGCAACAGGGGGAATAAAATCCTGTGTACTCGATTATACTCAGCAAGACTTACCCAACAGGAGAAAAAAATAAAAAGACTCCAAATATATGCAAGGCTTATTTGGCTTGTGAGTTATTGCATTGGCGGAAGCATTACTAAACGTGCGTCCTTATATTCAATTTTATTAGTCGTTAGTTCATTAACTAACCATTCTATGTAAGCACCTATGCTACTTTCAAGCATATGGTATGCAATTAGAACCATTTTATCACTTTTTATATTTCAGTTCTTACTACAGTGCTAGACCATAGCCAAGTCGTACTATCTCATAGAAACAGCGATTCGCGAACCAATGTATCCTAGTTGGGTACCCCGAAACACACGCCTCGCTTGTACCCCAGGCACAAACGAGACCAACTCATTCCACTCCTGTCGAGGGGTCTAGGTCCCCGTCCAAACTTGGACTTCAAGCCCCACACTTGAGACCCGGTCTCAGTGTGGTGCTTAGACCTCCACCTTTCCTCACCTCCAATCAGTCGGTCCGGAAAGAATCGAAACCCACGACAAGAGCGTAACGAGCCTTTCTGCTCCCATAAGTAAGTATGTGCTCAGGATAATAAGTTTGTGACCTAACTACCATCCACAACAACGGACGGTCCTCAATCGACATAGGTGGAACAAATGCAACCTAAGCCTCGCTCAAATGCCTAACCAAGTCCAGATCTAAAGTATCATTCCGCTCGGTCTCCAATTATCATCTTGATATATATATATATATATATATATTTCATGTGATAGTAATATGATAATAACAACAATAATATCTTTCCTATCTCTAGCGAGTGACATGTAATCACTCAACTTCTATCAGAATCCTTAAGCATAGCAATCTACATGATCCTGACATACTAGTAGGACTCATAGGATAAGAATATATATATATATATATATATATATATATATATATATATATATATATATATATATATATATATATATATATATATATATGCAAGTGGTTTTCATTCAACTCCTTAAAACTTAATGCACAAACATAAGATAAAGTGCAGAATAATAGGGGTTGTGCATCGAGGCTTGCCTAGGTAAGATATAACCAAAAGTTAGCATTCCATCGTGGCAACACGATCACCAAGGCACCATCGTTGTTCCTATTATATACATGGATGGAACACAGAGGCGTAATTAATCAACGATAACCGATACTCTTAAAAATACGATTACACCTCATAAGCTAACGAGCTAGCTCTAACGACTAACGTACTAGGCTACGTATCCATGTTGTCGAGTAAGGCGTCGTTTCACGGAAAATGTTCTAGTTTTACATTCCTAGGGTATTTTGGCATTTTATCGATTAAACTTATATATATTTGAACTGGAACTCATTTAGCTACCTTAGCAAACTGATCATTGTAGAGCTACAAAAATTACCGTGAGCACCTAATAATGTTAGGAGTTTACTGTGAAAATTTCAGAGCCAACACTATCACCACTTTATCACAACAATTCCTACAAGTTTATATTTTAACAATATTAAGCACCTAAAATTAATTAGATCACTCTTGAAAATACTTATGAAGCTATGTGAACCAATTATACTAGTAGATAGATCATGATTTTAGGAAACTAACAAATTTAGTTTCATAATTTTTGGTTAATTACACAAATTTATATTGAATTTACAAGTTTACCTTAAAACTAAATTAGAAAACGCATTAGAAAAAGAAAAGGGCCGGTGGCCATCGATTCGGCCTAGTAGCCCAGTGCGGGAGCGGTCGCGCGCCCGTAGCAATGGCCCAACGCGGCCCAAGGCCGGGAAGCCCACGCGCGACGATGGTTTTGCAAAGAAGCCCCTGAGCTTCGAGGTAATAGTACGACTACCATGTGTATTGTTCCTATCGACAATGGCTTTGCGACTGAAAGGATCAAGATGCCGAAGAGGGGGGGTGAATTGGGCTAATTCTAAATTTTCTTGCAATAAACAAAACCTACGGATAGCCCAATTAACCCCTTATGCCTAGAAAAGTGTTTCTATCAAACTAACACACAAAGGACTTGCAACCTATGTTCCAAACTTACTCTAGCATGGCAATTCTATGAATGTAAAGACAAGTATTGAATTGCTCAAAGTAAATACTCAAAGTAAATGCTCAAAGTAAAGAGAGAGAGGAACGCGGTGATATTTTGCCGAGGTATCGGAGAGTCGCCACTCCCCACTAGTCCTCGTTGGAGCACCCGCGCAAGGGTGTAGCTCCTCCTTGATCCGCGCAAGGATCAAGTGCTCTCTATGGGTTGATTCTTCGACACTTTGTCACGATGAATCACCCAAAGCCGCTCACAACTTGAGTTGGGTCACCCACAAGCTCCGCCGAGTGATCACCAAGCTCTCAATCACCACCAAGCCATCTAGGTGATGGCAATCACCAAGAGTAATAAGCACGAACTCTCACTTGACCACGCGAAGCCTAATGAGAAGATGGATGCATACTTTGCTACTCTTGATTCACTAATGAGGCTACTCTCTTGAATTCTGAAATCTCAATCACCTCACTAGGACCTTGCTCTTCTTGGCACTCACAAACGTGTTTCTCAGCTGTTGGAATGAGCAAAAGTGACTCCACACACGAGTGGATCTTCTATTTATAAGGCAGCCTGAAAATGAACCGTTATGAGCTTCTGCGGGGTGACCGGATGCTCCAGTCATGTTGACCGGACGCTCCGGTCAGTTCAACCCGTGAACCAGGAAAAATGAGTTGACCGGACGCTGGCAGGGTCTGGTCAGCACTGACCGGACGCGTCCGGTCGCATAAAACCCTTACTGGAACCTTACTGTACTTGACCGGACGCTGAACCCCCAAGATCCGGTCAGTACTGACCGGACATGTCTGGTCATAGATTCCCTTCTCTGGAACCTTACTGGAGTCGACCGGATGCTACCTCTCAGCGTCCGGTCACTTGACCTCTCCAGCGTCCGATCACACCGAACGTAGTCAGTTGATCAAATGAACTGATCGGACCCTACGGCCAGCGTCCGATCAGCATTTGACCCTCCATTCACTTCCAACTCTCGATCATATATGAATAAAGTTTGCTCCAAAAGATCTTAGGCATTTATAGGAGCTACCTAGAGCTAGTTTTAACAAGTGTGCACCACACCTAACTCACTAGACTCAACTAGGTCAAGCTACCCATTCATACCCCCTTAATAGTACGGCCAAAGGAAAAACAAAGACCTCAACTACTCTAAGTGTCACTCCAACTCCAATCGACACTTAGAACTAGTCATCCTTAACCTTGTCGTCCATCCTTTGAAAACCGAAACAATTTCCATCGTAGGAGCATGACCACCTCGATTGTCCAATCGATCTCCATTACCATGACCTAACTTAATTGCCTCTGCAAAACACACATTAGTCATAGTAATCTTGTATTGTCATTAATCACCGAAACCCAACTAGGGGCCTAGATGCTTTCAATCTCCCCCTTTTTGGTGATTGATGACAATACCACCTCGAGTATGTGAAAGAGTGAGGTTTTTGATGGGCTTGGTTCATATAAGCTTTTGTCAATAAGAACAAAAGAGTTAGGCAAGCTTATATGACCCAAGCCAACATAATGCACTCAAAGGATATGAATTAAGCATGAGTACAAATAGCAAAGCTCATTTGCATCAGAGTATAAACGCGGAAGCAAAGGCAAATGAGCATAACACAAGTGATATGACATATAAATAATGCAAAGTAGAGAGCACACATGTCATATATCATAAATCACGTAGATATCACTATCACATAGATATAAAAGTATGCATGAAAGTAAGCACATGAATGCATAATTAATAATGTATCACACAAATAAAACTCCAAATATATATAATAAGCTAATACTATATAACTAGCTCCCTCTAAAACTCGCTCCCCCTGAGTCTACATACTTGAACCCTCTCCCCCTTTGGCATCTAATACCAAAACCTAAGGGTCAGTCAGTGGGGCTGTAGCAGATGAGCTAGGCGCTGAAGTACATGGAGCAAGATGAAACTGAGCGCCATCATCATCTGACCCTAAGCTCTGAACTGACTGACCCTCTATGGCTAGCAATGTCTCTAAAGCGGTCTGGGTCTAAGCTAGGGCAGGTGCTGCCTGTGATGCTGCTAGGACATCTGTCATAGGATCAGAAGAGGCGATAGACGATGGGAGCCTCTAAGTAGTCATGGCAACAGGGGCTGCTATAGAAGGACCGGCAGCATGCATATGTGGAGGTGTAGGCATGTCGGTCAACTCGCTGAAGGATGCTCCAAAACTCCTGGAGACTGATATGTCAGGCACAAATAGCGAGGGTGACTGCTCTGGTGAGAAGCCCGTGTGATATGGAGTGAACTGCAGGGGCTACCACTGGTGAGGACAACCACTGGGACACCTAAACTATGGGTGAAGCAAATGGAGCTGGAGGCTGTCCCTAACTTTGAAGCCCACTAGGCTGTACAGCTGGAGTCGTCGAAGTGGTGGCAGGCTGAGCAAGCTAGGGCGAAGGCTATGGTAGTGGGGCCCCAAGTGCTGTTACTACATGCTGCATAAATCCCATGAGCTGCTGCTGCATAAGTAACTGCTGGTGCTGAAGGAGCTACTGCTGCCGCTAGAACTTGTCCTGACGAGCCTAAAACTGTGCAAAGTTGGCAGCTGTCTCCTAAGCCTGTCGTGCCTGCTCCCGCTGCATCCGCTCAAGAATGGCAATTAATGCGGGGTCCGTCTATGGTGCAGGTGGTGCTGAGCTAGAACTACCGGCCTCTGCATCATGTCTGCATGGAGGCATCTGAGGAATCGGCTGATAGTCATCATCCAAACTATCACTAGACTCAGTCATCCCCTGCTGTGCCTCAAGCTCCTCCTCTATAGCGGCTATGCCTCTAATGATCTCATCCTGCTGAGCTACTGACTCTAGAACATCTAGACGATGGCTGGGCTGAGCGGGTGCCTGTGGAGTGCTATGCCTGATCCTCTGTGCCATGTTATATGCTGGAAACTCTATGGTGGCACCTCTGTACTCTGCAACCATCTTAGGGGTCTGAACCTGCACTGACTGAAGCATCAGGAAAGTGATCTAATGTGCATACAGAAGCTGCCTGTGACCCTTGAAGCCCTCAGCTATAGTATCCTCCATCTCTGATAGAAGGAGGTCCCAAATGTCAAACACGGTCTGCTGCATCAGGGCGTTGAGGAGCTAGAGCTGTAAGTGAGTCAGACCCTCCCTGTATCCCAACCTAGGAAGCAGTGTCCTCCTGATAATAGCCTCTAGCACTCGTGCTGTAGGAGTCAGGTCACTGGGGTTCCTACTCAACCCCTCACCAAAGGGCTCCTTAAAGCAATGTCGCACCAGATCTGTAGGGGGTACCAACCCTCCATGAGGACGCCTGGGAGGCTCCTACTATCCATAGCATACCTCATGCAATTTGATAGGCTGATCCTATAGCCTCAATATCTCCTGAGCTCTAAAACTCATCACCCTGTAGTCTCTGCCGTTGAATGCAAAGTGAATGAAGTTGTGATGCGGATCAATATAGAGTGAAGCATAAAACTGCCAAACCCAAGATGGTACATATACTCCTGTCCGGCCAATCAGATCTATGAGCCCCGACAAATATGACAAGTAGGGGCGTACGTGCTCTCTGGCTGCTGCCACAATAGACTCTATACTGCAGACTCTCTGAGATCTAAACACTGCCCCACTGTTCAGATATGCGTTGTAGAAATCTTCCTAGAGCGGTGTATAGAAACCCTCAGCTGCTCTCTCATCCCTCCTCGGAGGGAACCACGCATCGAACTCAACAAACCTCAGCTGGTGAACCTATCTGACTGTGGCAGCCCTCAAGTCAAGATGTACTACTAGAGGCAGACCCTGTGGTCTGGGTGGTGGGCGTGAACCCCTATGCTGTGTAGCTAGCCTCGCTGGAACTGTAGCACTGGTATGACCAGAGCGGTGTAGCTAGGGTGCCGGCTCGGTCTCCTCGGCCTGCTGGCCCTCCTGAGTCGCCTGAGCTGGCAGAGGCTCTACTGGTGGGGGCTGCTGCTATGGCTCCTGTTGGGACTCCCCCTGAGGTTGAGCCTCCTCAATAGCCAGTCGACGTCCTGCCATCATGACAGTCCTAGGTGGACCACCGTGATGACACTCAGCCTCCTCAACTGCTACCCTTTGTGCTAGTGTAAGCTGTGGATCTACAATGACCACACCACTATGAGCACCGCCTCTCTCGACATGCTCTACTGCCTCAGTGACTGCTGCTGCTCTTGCTGTCTCTACGTCGGGGTACTTGGACTTCTTGGATGTCACTTACTTTGTTGCTTTGCCTTTCGGTCCTACAGGCTAGCGAGGCGGGGGCCTTCGATCGTCATCTCTCAGACCACCACCAACGTTCTTGGTGCGAGCCATCTGATCTATCAAGAAGATGAACTACCATTGACGAAGATCAACATTCAAGCTGACACTCCTGAGGCTTGGCCTCGATCCTTACTCGTGAGCTTGGCTCCAAGTTGTCTAACAACTGCCATAAGAACCTCAACGGCACCGACTCGCTGCACGATGGAATAGATGGATATACTAATAAATACAATATATCTAATAGATGCGAAAGACCTAGGAAGCAAGCAATGTAGGTGCGAAATTGAGATGATGGGCTTTCTACCTGATGATCAGCGATCCAGAAAAAGAAGAGACGTCACACGGGGAACCTCAGAACTGGCTAGGGTTAGGATTGCGAACCACTTCGAAGAATTTGGTGGCCCTGGATGATTTAGGTCAATGCATTGAGATTTGAATGGATCAAACTCACATAAGGAGGAAGCTAAGGCCTTACCGGCAAGAAGATAGAGCCAGGGCACGGGAACAGCAGGCTTGGATGGCGCTGACTTGCGAGAGGTGCTCGGGACGGCAACGTGGTGACGTGCGGTGGCCTGAGCGCGTGAGGAGGCGGCACGCTAGCTGGCGGCGCTGGGCGCATGGACTTGGCTGCGGCGGCGCAAAGGTCGCGGGAGGCGCTCAGCCATGGAGCAGGAACGAGCACGGGCAGAACTCCAGCGACAAGAAAGCTCGACGGCGTGGAATAGCTGTGGTGGCATGGCGGCTAGGGCATGGCTACGGTGAGCTTGTGGTGGCGTGCGGTCGCGGGAGGTGCGGAGGAGCTGCGGCGGCATTGGCTAGGGTTAAGTCAAACAAATTGAAACCGGTTATATGAGGGTCCCCCAACGCAATAAGAAAGGAAACGGAAAAGAGTCCTGAAGCCGCACGAGATCCACTGACTGAACGCTCCGGTGGTAGAGACCGGACGCTACCACCCAGCGTCCGGTCGATTCCAGAGAGGTCTAATTCCTCTGGAATCACGACCGGACGCGTCCGGTGGTCCATGACTGGACGCAGGCAGGGTCCGGTCAGTACAGCTGATTTCTTCTTCAAACGATCGGACACTGGATCCCTTCCTGACCGAACGCACAAACGCAGCGTCCGATCACTCCTTCAGTAGCAGTTCACCTCCTATGAACTGATCGGACGTTGGACAGCAGCGTCCGGTGCACCTTTTCTAGCAAATCTTCAAAGTTCCTTCACGCTGCCTATTCCCAATCAAGTCCCAACTTGAATAAGATCCAAATAAACACCAATTGGGACTGATGTGAGTGACCTCTCTCAAACCTTCATATTTTTTAAAATATTTTGCCTTAGGCTATAATTGTTTTTAAGAAAATAGGCAATAAGAGGGCAAATTGAACGAAACGACAAAGCAACATTCATGCATATGCAATACTTGATGGTAAAACTAGTTGCTTATCAAGTTTGATCCAAGGTTAAGCTTCTTCACACGCTTTTCGGCGGTTATCTTAACCATGTTAGACAAGCCCTATATGCATTGCCAAAAATCAAACATGTTGTATTTTACAATGAATGCAAGGGACAACACAAGCTCAATTTTTAGTGAAGTTACTAAAATCAAGTACATTGAGCTCATTCCGCAATCTACAAAATGTGGTCTCATCTAGTGGTTTAGTGAAGATATCCGCTAATTGATCTTCGGTTCTTACACCTTCTAGTGATATATCATTTTTAGCAATATGATCTCTTAGAAAGTGATGGCGGATATCTATGTGCTTGGTGCGAGAGTGTTGAACCGGATTATTTGCAAGTTTTACCGCACTTTCATTGTCGCACAAAAGAGGTACCTTTTCTAGAACTACACCATAGTCTAGCAAAGTTTGTTTCATGTATAATATTTGTGCACAACAAGCACCCGTGGCAATGTATTCCGCTTCAGCGGTGGACAAAGCCACACTATTTTGTTTCTTGGAGAACCAAGACACAAGTGATCTACCAAGCAAATGGCACCCTCCGGATGTGCTCTTTCTATCAACTTTGCATCCGGCGTAATCCGAATCGGAATAGCCAATTAATTCAAATATAGCTCCTTTGAGATACCAAAGGCCAATGCTTGGTGTGTGCTTAAGATACCTAAGGATTCTTTTTACGACAGTTAAATGTGTTTCCTTAGGACTAGCTTGAAATCTAGCACACATGCACACACTAAACATAATGTCGGGCCTAGATGCAGTTAAATATAATAAGCTACCAATCATAGAACGGTAGAGAGTTTGATCAACCGGGTTACCTCCCTCATCTTGGTCGAGATGTCCATTGATAGGCATTGGCATCTTGATTGGCTTACATTCATCCATCTTGAATCTCTTGAGAAGATCTTTTGTGTATTTCTCTTGAGAGATGAAGATGCCTTCTTTCATTTGCTTGACTTGAAAACCAAGAAAGAATGTAAGCTCACCAATCATTGACATCTCGAACTCTTTTGACATCAATTCACCAAATTCTTTGCATGAGTCTTCATTTGATGATCCAAAGATGATATCATCGACATATACTTGACAAATGAAGATATGCCCATCAAGCTTCTTAGTGAATAGTATGGTGTCAACCTTCCCAATGGTGAAGCCCTTCTTAATGAGGAAGTCCCGAAGGCGCTCATACCAAGCTCTTGGGGCTTGCTTAAACCCATATAGTGCCTTGGACAACCTATAAACATGATTATGATATCTAGGGTCTTCAAACCCGGGAGGTTGATCAACATAGACTAGTTCATTAATAAAGCCATTTAAAAATGCACTTTTTACATCCATTTGATATAGTTTCATTTCATGATGTGATGCATATGCAAGAAGGATACGGATGGCTTCTAATCTTGCAACCGGTGCAAAGGTCTCTCCAAAATCCAAACCTTCAACTTGAGAGAACCCCTTTGCAACTAGTCTTGCCTTGTTCCTCACAACAACACCTTGATCATCTTACTTGTTGCGGAACACCCACTTTATTCCAATGACTCTTGCACCTTTTGGTCGCTCTTCAAGAGTCTAAACTTCATTGCGAGTGAAGTTGTTCAACTCTTCATGCATGGCATTGATCCAATCCGAATCTTTAAGAGCTTCTTCTACCTTGGTAGGCTCATAGCAAGAGACAAAAGAGTGATGAGCAATAAATAAAGTAAGTTTTTGAGATCGAGTCATTACACCCTTTGATGGACTCCCTATGATGAGATCTTGTGGATGATCTTGTAGGAGAGGTGTATTTCTTCTATTGACCACTTGAGGAGGAGGTTGTGGAGCATCAACATCTTGTGCTTGTACCACCATTTGCTCATGGGAGATATGAGTATCTTTATTTTTTCTACTCTCCCATCTTTTTCACCATCTTGTGGCACACTTGATGAAGAAGGTTGATCAATGATTTGTACATCATCTTCATCATCTTTTGGCTTGATGTCTCCCACTGAAATATTCTTCATAACCTCCCTCAATGATTCATCACCTACATCATCAAGATTCTCATGTGCTCCTTGGGAGCCATTAGATTTATCAAATTCCACATCATATGTTTCTTCAACCAAGCCGGTGGCATGATTAAATACTCTATATGCTTTGGACTTTGATGAGTAACCAACAAGAAAACCAATATCACAACGTCTTTGGAACTTCCCTAGGTGTTGCCGCTTCTTGTAGATGTAGCATTTGCAACCAAACACCCTAAAGAAGGAGACGTCCGGCTTCTTCCCATTGAGCAACTCATAAGGTGTCTTGCCAAGGAACTTTTGAAGGATTAGGCGGTTTGATGCATAGCATGCGTTGTTGATTGCTTCCGCCTATAGAGCTTCGGGGGTGTTGTACTCATCTAGCATTGTCCTTGCAAGAGTGATCAAAGTCCGGTTCTTCCTCTCAACTACACTATTTTGTTGAGGAGTATAAGTTGCGGAGACTTCATGTTTGATTCCAACTTCATCACAATAGGCTTCAATGTTTGTGTTATCAAATTCTTTGCCATTGTCACTTCTAATCTTCTTGAGCTTCACTTTAAATTCATTTTGAGCTCTCTTGGCAAACTTCTTGAAGCAAGATGCAACTTTGGATTTGTCATGAAGGAAGAACACCCATGTATACCTTGAATAGTTATCCATAATCACAAGACAATAGAGATTTCCTCCCAAACTCTTTTATGTTGTTGGTCCAAATAAATCCATGTGTAGGAGTTCTAGCACTCTTGTGATTGACATAAAAGCTTTGGTTGGATAAGTGTTTGCAACTTGCTTGCTGGCTTGACATGCACTACAAAGCTTGTCCTTCTCAAACTTCACATCCTTCAACCCTCTCACCAAATCTTTCTTCATAAGTTTCTTGAGTGAGCTCATCCCAATGTGAGCAAGTCTTCTATGCCATAGCCACCCAAGTGTTATTTTGGTGAATAGGCAAGTCTTCAAATTTGCATCTTTAGAGGTAAAGTCAACTAGATATAAGTTATTGTATCTAAATCCATTGAATATCACTTGATTGTCATCTACCTTGGATACAACAACCTCCTTCTCGATGAACAAGCATTGGAAGCCAAGATCACATAATTGCCCAATGGATAGCAAGTTGAAGCTCAATGAAGCAACATAGAGCACATTGGAGATGGAATGATCATTTAATATTGCCACTTTGCCCAATCCTTTAACCTTGCCCTTTGAATTATCTCCAAATGTTATTTTCTCTTGTCCATCTACCTCTTCATCTAGTGAGGTGAACATACGAGGATCA
Source organism: Miscanthus floridulus (assembly GCF_019320115.1). Taxonomy (NCBI): domain Eukaryota; kingdom Viridiplantae; phylum Streptophyta; class Magnoliopsida; order Poales; family Poaceae; genus Miscanthus; species Miscanthus floridulus. The sequence continues at coordinate 2,358,786 of NC_089584.1, forward strand.
CCGGTCATATGTTGAGTGCAATCACTATCAATAACCCAATGACTTCCACCGGTCTTGTAGTTCACCTACACACAAGAGATTCAAGCTTTAGGAATCCAAACTTGTTGAGGGCCCTTCACCTTCTCAACAAGTGACTTAGCCACCCAAATCTTCTTAGGCCTACTCTTGTTAGGGGGTCCTAAGAACATGACTTTCATCTTCCACTAGAATCTTTTCTAAGCATGTAGTGAGCATTGAAAGCAAAGGGTCTAGCATGCTTGGGCAAGGGTTGTGGCAGTGGAGTTTGACACTCATGAGCAAAGTGGCCTTCTTGTCCACACTCAAAACATTTTTTTGGTTTTGGCTTTGGCTTTGATTGTTGTTATTGAGCTTGAGCCTTCTTCTTCTCTACACTTGCCACATATCCAATGCCACTTCTATCCATCTTCATGACGATGTTCATAAGTAGCTCACTTTGAAGGTGCTTGCCTCTAGCAAACTTGCTTAACCCAATCTTGAGATGCTCTTTCTCCAACTTGAGCTTCTTATTTTCTTCCTTTAGAGCATCATCTTTCTTCTCTTCCTTGAGCTTCTTGTTTTCTTCTTTGAGCTTCTCATTCTCAAGGATCAACTCTTTGTCATGATCAAGAGTTTCTAGCACAATGATGTTGTGCCTTTTCATCTCTTCTAGATCTTTCATGAGCTTCTCATTGTCACTCTTGAGCTTGACATACTCATCATAGTCACTGCACTCAACCACTTGCTTGCCTTTGCTACTAGATCCATGCTCAATGCTCTCATCAATTAAATCATCACATGAAGTAGCTATATCAATCTTGACAACATGGTTAGTAGCATCATGTGGCTCATTTGGTAAAAATTCTTGAGCAATAACAAGAGTATCATGATTGATCTTAAGAGTTGTATACTCATCTTTTAGCTTGTTATGACTAGTGATGAGCTCATTGTGCATCCACTCAAGTTTATCATGTTTATCCTTAAGCTCTTTCTTAGAAGATTTAAGCTCCTTGAGTTTGGATGATATAGCATCATTAGTTTCTCTAAGCTCATCATTAGCCTTTTCCAATGTATCACACTTAGCTAAGAGTGAATCATTTTTAGCATCAAGTTTTTCATTTGTAGCTATATTCTTTCTAATGATCTTAGTGTATTTTCTTAGTATTTTGATAAGATCATCATATGTAGGTGAATCATCATCATCGCTATCGCTATCATCATCACAAGCTTGCTCATCATCACTACTATCATCATTCATAGTTACCTTGTGTTCACCCTTGGCCATAAGGCATAGGTGTGTAGAGGATGATGGCGATGGTGGCGGTGAAGATGTAAGATTAATAGCAATGGCGGCCACCTTCTCACTGTCGCTATCATCATCGGATGATCCACTTGATGAATCAATGTCTGTGAGCCAATCACCGACAATGTAAGTCTTTCCACCCTTCTTCTTATAGAAGTCCCTCTTTTTGCCATCTCTCTTCTTGTACGGCTTGTTCTTTTTCTTTTCATCTTCATCTTCATTGCTTGAGTCATCTTTCTTGCCCTTGTTCTTATTCTTGAACTTGTCTTTCTTGGGCTTTGTGCATTGATGAGCTAGATGGCCAAGTTTGCCACAATTGTAGCAATCCATCTCGGAGATTGGCTTTCTTCTTGAGCTAGTGAAGAACTTCTTCTTCTTGCCATCAAAGTCCTTCTCTTTCTTCTTTGTAGAGGATGAGCCATCTTGTGGCGTGATGTGCATGTACATCTCATGAGCATTGATCTTTCCCAAGATTTGTGTCGGTGTGGCAGCGGAAAGATCACCTTGATGTAGCACGGTCACAATGTGCCCATATTTGTCAATGGGGAGGACACTCAAGATCTTTCTCACAACATTGGATGGTGACATTTGAGTAAGTCCAAGCCTATTGACTTCCTCTACAAGAACATTTAAACGAGAATACATTTCATTAGCATTTTCTTTAGGAAACATCTCAAAAGAATTTAGCTTTTTAATCATAAGATGATAGCGTTCCTCACGCTCACTCTTGGCTCCCTCATGGAGCGCACAAACGTCCGACCATAGTGTATGGGCGTCTTTGTGGTTCCTTACACGGTTAAACACATCTTTGCAAAGGCCTCTAAAGATGGTGTTGTGAGCCTTTGCATTCTATTTTTCATAATTAACCTCATCGCCTTGTAGGTTAGTAGCATCCCGAGGTTTTGGGAAGGCTTGTGAGGCGGCTCTAAGAATACCAATGTCTAGAGCTTCTAAGTACGCCTCCATGCGGATTTTCCAATATGGAAAGTCATCTCCCTCAAAGATAGGAGGAGGTCCGTCCCCGTGAGACATCTTGCTCAAAGTGATTAAGCTTAAAACATGAGCACGAGGCTCTAATACCAATTGAAAGGATCAAGATGCCCAAGAGGGGGGGTGAATTGGGCTAATTCTAAATTTTCTTGCAATAAACAAAACCTACGGATAGCCCAATTAACCCCTTGTGCCTAGAAAAGTGTTTCTATCAAACTAACACACAAAGGACTTGCAACCTATGTTCCAAACTTACTCTAGCATGGCAATTCTATGAATGTAAAGACAAGTATTGAATTGCTCAAAGTAAATACTTAAAGTAAATGCTCAAAGTAAAGAGAGAGAGAGAGGAACGCGACGATGTTTTGCCGAGGTATCGGAGAGTCGCCACTCCCCACTAGTCCTCGTTGGAGCACCCACACAAGGGTGTAGCTCCCCCTTGATCCACGCAAGGATCAAGTGCTCTCTACAGGTTGATTCTTTGACACTCCGTCACGGCGAATCACCCAAAGCCGCTCACAACTTAAGTTGGGTCACCCACAAGCTCTGCCAGGTGATCACCAAGCTCTCAATCACCACCAAGCCATCTAGGTGATGGCGATCACCAAGAGTAACAAGCATGAACTCTCACTTGACCATGCGAAGCCTAATGAGAAGATGGATGCATACTTTACTACTCTTGATTCACTAATGAGGCTACTCTCTTGGATTCTCAAATCTTAATCACCTCACTAGGACCTTGCTCTTCTTGGCACTCACAAACATGTTTCTCAGCTGTTGGAATGAGCAAAAATGACTCCACACATGAGTGGAGCTTCTATTTATAAGGCAGCCTGAAAAACAAACCGTTATGAGCTTCTATGGGGTGACCGGACGCTCCGGTCATGTTGACCGGATGCTCCGGTCAGTTCAACCCGTGAACAAGTAAAAATGAGTTGACCGGACGCTGGCAGGGTCCGGTCAGCACTAACCGGACGTGTCCAGTCGCATAAAACCCTTACTGGAACCTTACTATACTTGACCGGACGTTGAACCCCCAGGGTCCGGTCAGTACTGACCGGACGCGTCCGGTCACAGATTCCCTTCTCTAGAACCTTATTGGAGTCGACCGGACACTGCCTCTCAGTGTCCGGTCACTTGACCTCTCCAGCGTCCGGTCGCACCGAACGCAGTCAGTTGATCAAATGAACTGACCGGACCATGCCGCCAGCGTCCGGTCACACCGGAGCCAACGTCCGGTTAGCATTTGACCCTCCATTCACTTCCAACTCTCGATCATATGTGAATGAAGTTTGCTCCAAAAGATCTTAGGCATTTATAGGAGCTACCTAGAGCTAGTTTTAACAAGTGTGCACCACACCTAACTTACTAGACTCAACTAGGTCAAGCTACCCGTTCATACCCCCCTTAATAGTACGGCCAAAGGAAAAACAAAGTCCTCAATTCCTCTAAGTGTCACTCCAACTCCAATCGACACTTAGAACTAGTCATCCTTAACCTTGTCGTCCATCCTTTAAAAACCAAAATGATTTCCATCGTAGGGGCATGACCACCTTGATTGCCCAATTGATCTCCATTACCATGACCTAACTTAATTGCCTCTACAGAACACACGTTAGTCATAGTAATCTTGTATTGTCATTAATCACCGAAACCCAACTAGGGGCCTAGATGCTTTCAGCGACCAAGCCCTCAGTTGTTTTCGTCCTCACCATGGGCAGGTCCCTGGAATTCCCACGCTCGCTGGCGCGGCGGCCGACGGCATAGGGTAGCTACGCCGAGTAGCCTAGGCTCGCTAAAACGGGAGTAAGGGGTCGACCACCATCTACAGCTAAACGCGCACAACTAGGTGGTAGTTAGGGGCTCGAGTATGTACTAATGCGAGTTGCAGCGGTGAGCGGTTATCCACGGCAGCGGCACAGCCATTCTGATGACCTAGAGCGAAAATAGAGGGGTAGAGACGGCGGGGAAGTATCAGGATCTCATCGAGGACCGTGCTATGGTGATGGTTGAAACCAGGGAGTGCCGAGGTGATCTAGCCACGCGCGCCCAAACCACGTGGCGGCGCTCCGAGCGCGGCACCTGCTGCGTCACCACACCATCATTGAGCATCCTGCCCAAAGTAGCACGAGCACTGGATGGAGGGAGTCAAGACGAGCTCAATGTTACGAGCAATTGAACTGCTACCACTCCTACATGTCTTACCTCCCAACCTACCGGTTTGGCGGCGCACATGACTGGCAGCGGGGAGAAACCAAATTCGACCATGACAGACAACGACTAGACTCGGTGTGAACGAGGCACCTAGCTAATTTCCTCTGCTAGTCGCTGAAGCGAGAAATTGGACTAGGAAGCCTCGGGCTGGTGATTAAGAAAGGGGAAGGGAGAGTGGTGCACTGCCATCACCACGTCACGGGAAGCGGCCCCGATAGAGGTGGCCCAACCACGACCTGATGAGGCACGGTAGCATGGGGATATGACCGCATGAACGAGGGGCAGGCGACGCGTCGGTTAGCGCTTGGACGGAGCCATTGAAGGTGTGCCTGCGCGCGGCCATGTGCAGATAGCAACACGATGTCGTGATGCAGTAGACTACATACGACATCAAGCTCAGGCTTGGTAGGTGGGTTGTACGACTGGGAACAAATGCTACAGCGGCCGGGTGAGTTGGAGGGCATGGGACAGCGCCACGAGTAGCGGCGCAACTCGATACAAGGAGGGCAGCGGGTGGTGCAGGTGTGCACTAGGGTGGCAGCGACGGCTGAGGGGTGAGTGCCGAGGCCATCGGCCAGCAGCAGGCGTCGTAGCCGAAGGTGGCCAAGCCAAGGCCACGACACAGCTAGGCCAACGGCGGTCACCATCAGCCGGCCCACGCATGCGCATGGCCAGAGGCAGCCATAGCACGCGCCGAACACGGTGACCACGCACTCCTGGCCAAACGGCCAAACACGTGCTAAGCATGAATTTTAAAGCGTCAAAACCAACCGCTTAGAGCCGAGTTAAGATTAAAACAAGAGTTCAAGATTCTAGTAGCCACTAAGAGCTTCTCGTCCGAGCAACAAGCATGGCCAGAGAGTGAGCATCGAGGGAGATAGAGAGGTGCCAACAGGAGCTCGTCGCGCTAAACGCCAGTTCACGACTGAAGCCCGAAACAAGATCGACAACGCGTTCTAACAAAGTTAGGGCAATTTCTACGGCGCCACGACAACTCCAACTCGTCCGTGAACTTCACCATGCTAAAGTACTCACTTAGAGGCAACTAACACCACAAAATCATGGAGCTAGTGATTAAGTATTTTAGCTAGAATTCAATTGCTAAAATATCATTGTCTACAATCCTTTTCGGATTTAGAAAAGGGCAATAGTTCAGTTAGAACTAAACAACCACTAACACTTTTGCCATAATTTTTAAAATGTCTAAACCTTATTAATTTCAACCAACAAGCATTTCACACAATAGTCCATACTTCATACTAACCCATAGGAGAAAACATTTAAGCACCTTTTAACTATTCTGCTGAATATAATTCACCAAAAAATGGCTTTTGAACATAAGTTCAATTTCTTGTCTATTCAACGAAAAGTTCTAGTTTAGATTCCGGATTCGATGTTTTGGGCTTTCAAAAATTACTATTGAACAACATCTATTCACCAGAACAAAAGTTACATTTTTATCTACTAAACTTGTACTTCAAATCTTATTTAAATACTAAATACAAGTTATATTTTATCTTTGTTTATAAAAATTGCTTTCCAGGCTCAATCAAATAAAACAAGCCATTTGCTAGAGTTACTATCAGACATTTTCAAGCAGTTTCTTCACGCTTTTCCAAAACAAACCCTAAACGACCTTTGTTCACATGATTATTCAAAAGTTTTTAAGCCTAAGACAAGTGGATCGGTAACACTTAATTGGTTCATTTATTCACGAAGCGAGTCATACACTAAAAAAACATATTCACATGGATTTATTAGGCCTTGACCTCTGAGCTAACGAAGGCGGTAACACCAGGTGCGTTACAAAATATGGAATGGAACAAGGAAAGTGCAAAGAGGATCCATATTCCATTCGATACACGAAAATGTGAGTGGTGGAGTGAGTGTGGGCTCCAACTTAATTAGACAGGAGCAGTACGTATACGTAATAATGTCTCTTAGTAGGCCTCCACTGGAAGAGAGAGTGCGTACCTCATATAGCAGGCCTGTCCAGGATCCATTTGCCACTATCATAATGCGCTAACTTAACTACTCCGTTTCTTAATTAAGTCATTCTGCCTTCTCTAGATACGAAGATTTTACTATATATCTAAATATGTATTAAAAACATGCATGAGATATAATTCTTTTTTTCAAAAGACCGAGTAGTTTTATATGTGACGTGAGCGCGCACATGGTATAATTTTTTTTTCAAGGGAGCAATATAGCTTAGCTGGTTAGGCTGTGGTTGAACCCATCTACCCAGATTCAAGTTTTCGACACCGGTGCTCACATTTTATTAGATTTATTCCAAGATCTAGCGTTGTTGTTCTTATTACCCGTCAACAGTGAGACGTCTATGGTGATTTTATTAATCTCGAGATATGTGAGTTTAAGTCTCAGTCTTTAATTAGAGGCGCTCATACGGGTACAATAGTGTAGGATGGGTGCGTAAGTTCATAAGAGTGCCCCGTGTATATATAAGTGTGCGTCTCTGCTGTATAAAAAAACAACTTTGTGTGGGAATATAATGCTGGAGGTTGGATCTCCACGACTCCACCTCCATCTTTTTTTTTTGATGAGAAGAAATATCCACCTCCATCTAAGCCACCACGTCAGGCACGAGCCCAAGGCCACTTTGGATCTCCAGCAAGATGAGGCCCACCAGTTGGAGCGCGGCTCCCTTGGCGCCTTCGGCTATTCCCCTACCGAAGCCCAGGCCCAGGAGAGCAGAAACACTCGTTTTCTTCCGTAAAGAGGCCGGCCTAGATCAACGGGTTTCTCTTCGTATAGTAGTAGAACAGATTTTGCTAAAAAAAAGTAGAACAGATCTCTCTTTTCTCATAAATAAATAAATAGTAGAACAGAGATATACATGAAGCTATTTCTGCATTGTTTTTTAATTTTTTTAAAACATAAGGATTTTCAGCAAAGTCAAGCTCTTCGTGCATCCTGGTTTCTGGGCCACTGCTAAGGCCTAGGTAACGCTTCAACGATCCCTTCCCTGTTCTCAACAAAATAAAAATCTACAACAAATAAGGATGGAAATTGGTCGGATTGACCCATCTATACCCTACTAAAGCACTATCTTTTTCTATACTAAGTCTATCAAAAAAACATTCCCCGCTGAGATGCTCCTCCTCCACGCATCCTAGAAAATGTACCTAGAAAACAACATCGTCCAAATAAAACATCCAGATTGCTTCTGATTATTCTCTCACCTTACTCACTCAAATCCGACGATCAGGATCGCGTGTAAGTAAGGAACTAAATATCGCCTGTATGGTACTCCTCGTCACTCCCATCTCCCACGCCCGCGCCCCCACAACGCGAAGGCTCGGCCAGAGTTCGATTCCATCCCACGCCCCCATTTTATTCTCTTCGGAAAAAAAGAAACGACTGGTGAGATCAGGGCGGGTGGGGAAACGGCAGCCGCAGATGGCACAGGAGTAGGGCACGGAAGGGGCGATGACACCCCGACGCTATGCGCGATCGAGGGCCATTTCATTCCTTGTAGCCAATGAATGGAGTCCTCTTGCCTGATCGCTGGGTAATGGCTCTATTGAATTGCTACCAGAAATGTGGGAGGACACGGGTCTACGCTTTTCTTACGCCCCCTGGGATGAGTGATGTCGTATGAAGATGACATGCCATGTAAGTAGAGAGGGTGCAGGATAGCAGTCTGTTAACATTCATTTGTTCACCCGATGGTTCATCCTGTATACGTTGTTATTTTTTTTAATGGGTCCTTGCGAATTTGTGGTGTGGTACATTAGATACATATATGTTTTCATTGACCTTTTGTTGTGTTTGTTCACTGCTTGTTTGAATCTGACTTGGATTTTGTCTTAGTAAATCTGTTCTTTCGTATTTACAGTTATTATTACAATATTCTGACATGCCTTGACCTTCTGCCAGGTATTTTAAGAGTGATCCTCTCTTCATATCATCGAACGGTAAATCTATTTGTGGCACACATTGTTTTCCTTTGGTTCCAGACTGTAACAATGTTACAATTACTATATTTTAGGAATTCGATGGAAATCATGGAAAAACGTTGGTTCATCCTCACACGAACGTCACTGGTTTTCTTCCAGAGTGATCCTGTTAGTGTCCATGCTCTTTGCATTTTGACTTCGATTTACATGAATGAAAATGGAATCTGATGTTATTCTAATTATTTGCTGGGTGCAGCTCTATGGTTTATATATATATATATATATATATATATATATATATATATATATATATATATATATATATATATATATATATATATATGAATGAAGTCATGAAGATGACTAACTAGAACTTTTCAGCTCTATGTTTTTCTTGTTTTTCAGTTTTTCATCCAGTAGCTTATGAGAAGGAAGCAGTTAAGATTGGAGTTGGCTCCAAATTGCAACTGGAACCATGAAAATGGTTGTCACATTATTCTAGACTATTGACTATGGAAAAATATTTGCTTTTTGCATGAATTATAAATATATTGTCAATCTATGCTTGATTACTAAAAGATATTCTTTGGTTGTTTGATTACATAGATAGATAATGCCGTAGCGTTAGCACGGGCAATATACTAGTTTAGATAGTTGATCTGACCCATAAAATCAAGGCCAATAACTCATAGAGATCCCCTGCAAAGTCTAAAATAGGTCGATAGTGCCAGAACCTATATTAATTTAATGGGCCAATCATCGTTTTTTTAAATTTGTTAGTTTTCTTCATTTTTTCCGAATATAAGAACGATTGGTAATAAGTACACTACTATAGAAAATCTTAACCTAGGTGGGCAAAAAGTTTTAACCGAAACCGCCTCCGACGAAAGGTCACAGTTAATCGTGTCTTTAACGGCCGCCTCGGTTAATCGATTAACCGAGGCGGGCGCCTTGCAAATGCCCGCCATGGTTAATGAATTAAAAAACAAAAAAACCCAAAGCCCACCATCGAGCCCATTTCAAAGCCCACTGGGGAGGTCGCCTGCTCCGCGCGGGCCCACCGCCACCGCCGCATCCCTACGCCAGCCGCCATCGGATCTAGCTGGGGAAGGAGGCCCCATCCCCACGCCGTGCTCCTGGACCGGATCTGGGGAGCCACTGCCATCGGGACCGGATCTAGGGAGGTGCCAGGCCGGGGGAGGAGGACCCTTCCGCTACTCGACGATGTGGCCACCGAAGAAGGCTGTGGCACCCTTGCTTGATGCCATGGCCGCCGGAGAAGGCTGTGGCACCCGTGCTCGAGGGCGTGGCCGCCCCTGCTGGATATGGACACGGCCTCCGCCGTGGAGGAGCAAGGCCATGGCACGCCGCTGGAGAGGCCCCTGCTAGATGTGGACACGAACGCCACCACTGAGAGAGAGAGAGAAAGAGCCCGAGCTCAGGGACGGGAGGGGAGGGGCACGAATTCAGGAGGGGAGGGGAGGGGAAGGGAGGGGCGTGGAGTTGGGAGGGGAGCAGGTGAGCCGTGCGCATTTGAGGGAGGGAGGGAGAGGGCTAAGTGTCGAGGACCAATACCAGGGTACCGGAAGAGCTCCATGACGACACATGAAATTTGGTTAAAACTCCAAGAGCTCTAGGATGGCACAACTAATGTCCGTGATCAAAAACATTGTCTAGCTAAACAAAATTATGATTCCTTTAAAATGAATGATGATGAGCTTGTTCGTGATATGTATTCTCGTTTGAATCTAATTATCAATGAGCTCCATTCAATAGGATTAACGAAGCTAGATGATGCGGACATAGTGAGGAAGATCATCACCATCCTTCACAACATGGAGGACTTGAGCACCATGACCTTAGCCATAGTCATTGGCAAGATAGCGGCATTTGAAATGTCATGGAAGATGGGTCAAGAAGAAGCCTCATCATCAAGCAAAGGCAAAGCTCTCGTATGTAGTGAGAAAAAGAAGATGAAGGGCAAGCAAGTTGAGACAAGCTCAAGCTCAAGCTCCTCAAGTGAAGATGAAGAAGAAGATGGGGATGAGGATGATGATGATGATGCTGATGATGATGATGATGATGATGATGATGATGATGATGATGATGATGATTCAAGTGATGATGATCAATCTTCCTTCTCCACCTCTGACCTTGATGAAGAATCAATCAAACTTATCAACAAGGTGGAGAAGATGATCCAAAGGCTTAATGTCAAGAGTGTGCCCATCCAAATTCAAGATTTTATCTTCACCAATCAAAGAAATGAGCAAAGAAAGAAAGGATGCTATAGATGCGGCGAGTTGGGGCACTCTGTGGAAGTTTATTCAAACAAGCCCACACCCAAGACAAAGAAGAAGGCATACAAGGACAAAGCCCTCACATCAATAAGGTCATGGGATGACTCTTCAAGTGAAGAAGAAGACCATCACAAGAGTCAAGACCACAAGCACTCATGATCAAGCTCATCTCGTGTGTGCCTTATGGCACGAGGTAATGAAAGCTCATCCTCTAGTGAGAGTGATAGTGATGATGAAATGCCTTCTCTTTATGAACTTGTGCAAGAAAATCTTAAATATGCTAAGGCTTGCACTAGCCAACAAAAAAAGCTAAAAATGTTGCAAGAAAAGCTAGATAGTTCACAAGAAGTATATAAAATATTGCTTGAACAATATGAGACAATTGCTAATCTCAATATTGAACAATCTACTAAAATTGAGCAACTTGAGGCTAGTGCAACAACAAATGCATGCACAATAAATTATGAGCAACTTGTAAAGAAAAATGAAAAATTAAAAGAAAAGTTAGCTAGCTCACAAGATGTTTATAAAAGTTTGCTTGCTACAATGGAAACCATGTGCAAACATTGTGATGAGCTAACTAATAAAGTTGCTAATCATGAAGCCATCGGTACAACCCTCACCAAGGCACCTAAAAAGAAAAGTTCAATCTTTGACATGCTTAAAAAGGATGCTTATACTTCTTGCAATTATTTAAGTTTAGACTCGCCCTTGTGCAATTAAGTTTGTGTTGAGAAAGTTGCTATAGATACATGCACACAAGAGGTCATAATGGAGAATAAGCAACTCAAGCAAGAAGTGGCTCACCTTACCAAGGACTTGACTCAAGTAAAAGGCAAAATGGAGCAAGCCCAACATCATCAAGATAACACCGTTAAGGGAGTGAAGAAGCTTGATGAAGGACAAACCGTGGTTTTCTACGTGTGCCACAAGGAAGGCCACAAGTCCTATGAGTGCAAGGTGAAGAATGGGGGAGGAGCTAAGAAGAAAGAGAAAAACTAAAAGGAAACAAGCAAGCTCTCCAACACCTACACCAATAAGGTGGACAAAAAGGCCTTCACACCTTATCTCTTGAAGAAGAAGAAAAATAACAAGGTGGTGGCCATCAAGGTGAACAAGCAAGTCAACAATGGGGCCAAACGCATTTGGGTGCCAAAGGAGATCATTTCCAACATGAAGAGCACCAAGAAGGTTTGGATCCCAAAAAGAAAGTGAGAAGTTCGATGGACTTCGGGGAATTTGGAGACTTCGCAAAGTATGGGTGCATTTCATGGGGTGCATCATTATGGACAAGGTAATTGCCAAGTGGGTTAGTGAATACTATGGACCCAAATTCGCCTTCCCATGTTATGTAACTAGATTTAATTTCTTGCAATTTCAATTAGCATCTAGTTCCTTTTCATGCCTAGGTTTGCATTTACATGTTTAATCTTTTATCTTGCATACAATAGGTATATCTTATGGTAGGCTTGCTTGGTTTCACTCTTAACTCTTGCAGCAAACCTACATGGTTTAAATTGTTTAGGAGCACGACACATAGCTTGTTTTACAATTATTCATCTAATATGTGCCAAAGTCCAAATTGTAGATAATTTCTCCCGAATATCACTTTCAAAAATGATTCTCACATTCATGTGATGTCATCTTTCAAGTGATATTTTATTCTAAAATCAATGTGCATGTCTCCTACAAGTATTCCATACTTGTGTGCACAAATTTAGGGGGAGGTTACTCTACAAGTTGGATGCTTTGAGACTAACACATTTTCAAGCTTATCATGTGTGTAGTAGTCTCATTGCAAGGAAAATGGAGTCCCCAGAGTTAAGCATCATACTTCAAATATCCACCACCTATTGCAAGTGACATAAATCAAATTGGTTTCCACATGTGGTATTTCTAAACTGATATCATCAAGTTAATTTCACTTTGGTATTTATATGCTTTCTCCATGCATTATATAGATTAAACTCCCTTGAGCATTAAATTGCCAATTATGCATAAACTACATTCTCCATTATATGTATGCATATATTTAGGGGGAGCTTAGTCTATTTAATGTGAGAGTCAAATTTTGTGACCTATTCTAATCCACATACAAAGGATCACAAAGTTTGACCCTCCCTTGTGCTACTAATGTCTTCCTTTTTGGTGTTTGATTCCAAAGAGGGAGAATTTATAGGACCAAAAGCAAGTCCGATCATAATAATTTACAAGTGGTAATGATCCGAGAAAGGGAGAATAGTGGATTATGGAGTTAGGGGGATGCTTAAATTTATAATGCCACATGGGGACATTTACAAGGGCAAGATAAGTTTCCAAAGATATTTACATGTGGTATCTTTTAGCATCATATAACATTGCCCTTTGCATTGCATCCTAGCAAGTAAATAGTTTTTAAATTCCAAAATTTTTATTATTTGCTTGCTTTGGTCGTGTTGTCATCAATCATCAAAAAGGAGGAGATTGTAAGAAAAATGGACCTAGGCCCATTTACTTTGGATTTTGTTGTTTGATGACTAACACAACCAAATTGGACTAATGAATTTGCAAGTAATTATTTTGTAGTTCAATAGGGTGCAAGACATGACTTGGACGAAGGTGACATGATGATCCCATGATCAACACCATAAGCAAGACCCTAAAAGCACAAGAGAAGACCGAAGATACCAAGCAAAGTCCAAGACCGAAGATGGGAACCAAGCCGGACGCAAGATCATGAAGAAACGAGCTCGGCAAAGGTGATCGGATGCGTCCGATCAGTTGCTCGGCAACAACAGGCATTGGCAGCAGCGACTAGACTCTAAGCGAGGCAGTGACCAGATGCACGAACTTCACTTTTCATCGTCGTGACAACATCTCAGTGAGGACCGGACACAGCAGCTGTGGATGATCAGACGCGCCAGACAGTGGTGTCCGATCGAGTCCAGAAAGGTTCTAGAATGACGAAATGTCGACCGAACGCGTCAGATGGTAAGCGACCGAACTCGTCAGAGAGTCTGATCAATAGTGAGCACCAACAGTCAGCTTCAACAGTCAATATGATCAGACATGTCTGATTAGGATGACTTGTGCGTTCGGTCAATGGCAGAAAGCTAGGTTTTGTCCCCAACGACTACTTTCTCCATGGGACTTATAAATAGACCCCCAACTGGCATTTGAGGAGTGGAGAGCTGAGGAAACATACCAAGGGTGTTGATACACCACTTTAGTGATCTCCACTTGCATAGTGCTTAGTAATACATTCGGTGATTAGCGTAGGTGCTTTGCGAAGTGCTTAAGTTAGTTAGACCACCACTTATGCATTTGCTCTAGGTTTAGGCCTAGTGTTTAGTGAGGTTTACACACCTCTTACCACTCGGTGCTTGCATGCACCATTGTTGTATATCGGAGGGGCTTATAGTCTTGCGAGATCACACCAACCGCTTTTGAGGTGTGGCCGCCACCGTGTACCAAAGGGAACAAGGCCCACGATGGTTCGGCCGGAAGCTTGATAGTGAAGACGGTAGAGAGCGGTCCGGGAGAGGCTTGCCAGAAGGCACACCGAAGACCCACTTGCGCATGGGGAAGGCCCAGGGCAATCCATGGAGTTACCTGATCGGGAGCTTGGCCCTTGCGAGGGATTCCTTGCGAGGGACTCCAACAAGGACTAGGGGGAAGCTTGCGCGCTTCTCAATACCTTGGCAAGAATACCGGAGTCATCGACGAGAGTTTGCATATCTCTACCTTACTCTTTAGCTTCCGCATTTACATTGCAATCTTGGTTTATGCTTTACTTTCCTAGATTAGTGATAGGCTAGTTGATAGGTTTGGAACCTAGGTTGCATAACTCCTTTTTGCAATAGAAATAGCAACACACTAGCAAAACCGTAGTTGCACATTTAGATAGTTTATTTTCCTACATAGGTTTTGACTAGGTGAAATTAGAGGCCTTAGTGAGAAGTAGAATTTTAAGTTACCTAATTCACCCCCCCCTCTTAGGCGTCATGGTCCCTTACAAGTGGTATTAGAGCCGGTTGGCTCAATTTGGACCTTTGGCTTCACCGTCGTTGAGCCAACGGTATTTAGAGTGGTTGGGATGGATACCTCTAGGCCTCCACACTTTGACGACACTAACTTCCCCTACTATAAAGCTAGAATGGCTTGTCACTTTGAGGCAGTAGATTTGGGTGTTTGGAGAGTCACTCATGATGGGATGAAACCCATTAAGAATCCTGATAAACCCACAAAGAGTGAAGAAAAAGAAATTCATTTCAATGCTAGAGCTAAAAATTGCTTGTTTGAATCTTTTAGCATAGATGTGTTTAACCAAGTGTTCACTTTAAATACAGCACATGAAATTTAGTTAAAACTCCAAGAGCTCCATGATGGTACAACTAATGTTCATGAGGAAAAACATTGTCTAGCTAAACAAAATTATGATTCCTTTAAAATGAATGATGATGAGCTTGTTCGTGATATGTATTCTCGTTTGAATCTAATTATCAATGAGGTCCATTCAATAGGATTAATGAAGCTAGATGATGTGGACATCATGAGGAAGATCATCTCTGTGCTACTAGATGCATGGACTTCACTGTTCATCGTCATGGCAACAACTCAGTGAGAATCGGATGCAGCAGCTGTGGACGACCGAACGCGCTAGGCAGTGGTGTCCAATCGAGTCTAGAGAGGTTTCGAAATGGTGAAACGTCGATCGGACACATCATATGGTAAGCGATCGGACTCGCTAGAGAGTCCAATCAATAGTGAGCGCCAATAGTCGGGATGACCGAACGCGTCCGATCAGGACAACCTACACGTCCGGTTAATGGTAGAAAGCTGAGTTTCATCCCCAACGTCTACTTTCTCCATGGGACATATAAATAGACCCCCAACTGGCCATTTGAGGAGTGGAGAGCTGAGGAAACATACCAAGGGTCTTGATACACCACTTTAGTGATCTCCACTTGCATAGTGCTTAGTGATACATTTTGTGATTAGCATAGGTGCTTTGCGAAGTGCTCAGGTTAGTTAGACCACTGCTTATGCGCTTGCTCTAGGTTTAGGCCTAGTGTTTAGTGAGGTTTGCACACCACTTACCACTTGGCGCTTGTATGCACCATTGTTGTACATCGGAGGGGCTTGTAGTCTTGTGAGATCACACCAACCATGTTTGTGGTGTGGCCGCCACTGTGTACCGAAGGGAATAAGGCCCGCGGTGGTTCGATCGGAAGCTTGATAGTGAAGACGGTGGGGAATGGTCTAGGAGAGGCATGCCAGAAGGCACACCTGAGACCCACTTGCACGTGGGGAAGGCCCAGGGCTATCCATGGACTTACCCGACTAGGAGCTTGATCCTTGCGAGGGATTCCTTGCGAGGGGCTCCAACGAGGACTACGGGGGAAGCTTGCGCGCTTCTCAATACCTCAGTAAAAATACCAGAGTCATCGACGGGAGTTTGCATATCTCTACCTTACTCTTTAGCTTCCGCATTTACATTGCAATCTTGGTTTGTGCTTTACTTTCCTAGCTTAGTGATAGGCTAGTTGATAGGTTTGGAACCTAGGTTGTATAACTCCTTTTTGCGGTAGAGATAGCAACACACTAGCAAAACTATAGTTGCACATTAAATAGTTTACTTTCCTGCATAGGTTTTGACTAGGTGAAATTAGAGGCCTTAGTGAGAAGTAGAATTTTAAGTTGCCTAATTCACCCCCTCTTCGGTGTCATAGTCTCATACACGCCCAAGGGACACGTCGAAAGCATCCACTAGGGAGAGGCTACCCTAATGAACGACCTTGACGATGAGGTCAAGAGGGATGTAGGGACCCACCTCGCCTATGGGTGGAGTAGCTAAAGGCCCGACACCAAGAGCTCGAGGAAGCATGACTCTAGCTCGAGCAGGAGTGTGCGGAGCTTGAGCAAGAGATCAAACACCATGGAGACGATGCGCGTGCCCGCACTGTGGCCAGTGACATGAACCTGAGGATCATTGAGGCGATGAAGCCCTCCCACAATTCACCCAGGTGAGCCAGAACATTGCTACTATGGTGGCCTTGCTCAAGGGGCTTCTGGGGCCCACGATGCCTGAGGATCATTGGGCCCATCATGAGATTTGCACGCTACTCGAGCGTGCGGTGGTGCAATAGGCTGAGAGCTCACCGTCCTAACAATGCGAGCTTGATGCCAGCTAGCGCGCACCCTTAGAGTGACCCAACATGGATGTATCAGTCCACCAGGCACAGCGAGGCGGCAGGCCATGCACTGTGGTCCTGGTGCATGAGCATCTCGGTCGCAACCGTGACACGTGCGACACCCTTGATGCCCGTAGGCGTGCCCACGGCGATGCGAGGGAGGGGGCCAGCCATGGCTACCACCCTCATCATGGTGAACACTAGAACAATGGTGAGGACCGAAGCCCAAGCCCTAACTTGTCGGGACCTCAGGCCTTTGGCCAACACATCCTCAACGCCACCTTCCCATCGCGGTATCGACCACCGACAAACATCCCAAAATACTCTAGGGAAATGAACCCTAGACTGTGGCTCGAGGATTATCGACTTGCTTGCCAAGCCAGTGGAGCAGATAATGACGATTTCATTATCTGTAACCTTCTATTGTTCCTAGCCGATTCGGCACGAACGTGGTTGGAACACCTTCCATCCAATAAAATCCAAAGTTGGGCAAACCTGAAAGAGATCTTTATGGAAAACTTCTAGAGCACATATGCACATCATGGGAACCCATGGGATCTCAAAAACTACCGATAGAAGGCTGGAGAAACTCTTTGTGGGTATATCCGACACTTCTCCTGGTAGTGCAACGAGCTACCTAACGTCGTCGATGCCGACGTCATAGGAGCCTTCCTATCTAGGACCACCTATGAGTCCCTAGTTCACAAGCTAGGACATAAGGGCCCATGAACCACCAAAGAGCTCCTCGACATCGCCACTAGCCGCGCCTCGGGTGAGGAGGCAGTCGGAGCGATCTAAGACTACCTCAAGGGCAAGGCAAAGCAGGACAAGGACGTTGGCGAAGGCACCTCCAACCATCCCAGCAAGAAGAAGAACAAGCTACGGTGTGAGGGCTCACTCATGGCCACCGCTGACCGCAAGGGGGTTGGAAGCCCATCGAGGGCACCCTAGACCACTTTGAGAAGCTGCTCGAAGGACTATGTCCGAACCATGCTTTCCCCATCAAGCATCTGTACAAGACTATGGTCTCATAAAGTGGTTCTTGTCCAGAGGCTCCAACAAGGGGGAGCATAGGAAGGACCCCAAGCCATCCGCGGACAATGCCGAGGGGAAGGACGGTGGCTTTCCAACACTTGATGGTTGTCTCATGATCTTTGGGGGGGTCAGTGGCCTATGACTCCAAGTGCCGCCAGAAGCTCGCACGCCGTGAGGTCTATACTGACCTATCTTCCTCTGATGGTCGAAGTCCACCATAACCTTTGATTAGACCAACCACCTAGGAGAGTGTCCCACAACTGAGGAGATATCCACTCGTGGTTGACCTGATCATCGGTACTGAAGCGGCTCACCAAGGTACTGATGGATGGAGGCAGCAGTCTCAATATGATGTACGCTAAAACTGCTTGACGCCATGGGCATCGACCGATCACTGCATCAGATCCGACCTAGAGCACCTTTCCATGGCATCAGTGCCTAGAAAGCAGGCCATGACACTTGGGCAGATCAATCTACTAGGTCACCTTTGGAGATCCGACCAATTATAGGACGGGGACCCTTACCTTCAAGGCGGTTAGGTTTCATGGAACCTACCATGTCATCCTAGGATGTCCATGCTACACGAAGTTCATGGTCATCCCCAACTACACCTATATGAAGCTAAAAATGCTAGTACCACGCAGGGGTCATCACCATCGGCACCTCCTTCTAGTGCTGAGGTCGAGTGCTACGAACACACCGCAACAATCATTGCCTCTAAGGAGCTTACGGCCATCAGGAAGGAGCTCATCGAAGAAGCACCTGACCCAAGCAGTCGGCCGGGTCTTTTGAGCCTACAGAGGGCGCTAAGGAGGTCCTCATAGACCCCTAGCGGCTCTAAGGGCAAAGTGGTGCGCATTGGCACCATGCTTTCCTCCGAATAGGAAAGTGCGCTCGTCGACTTTCTCTATGCCAATAGAGACATCTTTGCGTGGAAATCCTTAGGCCAGGCTCCACGCCGGTGAAGCAGCACCTGCATCATTTCGATGAGGAGAAGCACAGGGCCATCGGTGAGGAGATTACAAAGCTTTTAGCAGCTGGGATTCATCAAGGAAGTATACCACCCTGAGTGGTTAACCAATCCTGTTCTAGGTACAAAAAAAGAGTGAGAAATAGAGAATGTCTGTCGACTACATGGGTCTCAACAAAGCATGTTCAAAGGATCCATTTCCTTTGCCATGCATAGACCTAAGTAGTCGACTCAACCTCAGGGTATGAAACCCTTTGCTTCCTTGATGCATACTCTGGGTACCATCAAATCACGATGAAAGAGTTCAACCAGCTCGTGACATCTTTCATCACCCCATTCGGATCGTTCTGCTATGTCATGATGTCGCTTGGTCTAAAAAACATGGGGGCTATGTACCAGCATTGTATGCATAAATGTTTTCAGGACCTCATCAGGTGAACCATTGAGGCCTATGTGGATGACATCATGGTCAAGTCCAAATGGGCTGACTAGGTCATAGCTGACCTAGAGCAGACCTTCAGCGAAACTTCGAGCAAACAACATTAAGCTCAACCCTAAGAAGTGTGTTTTTGGGGTCCCAAGGGGTATGCTACTGGGTTTTATCATCTTCGAGCATGGCATCGACGCCAACCCTAGAGAAGATCTCGGTCATCATGAGGATGGGCCTGATTCAGAACATAAAGGGGTATAGTGAGTTACAGGGTGCCTCACCACGCTCAGCCACTTTATCTTATGCCTCGGTGAATGAGGTCTCCCCCTCTATCAGCTCCTGAAGAAGGCCAACCGTTTTGAATGGACGCCCAAGGCCTAGGGGGCACTTGACATGGTCAAGCAGCTTCTGACGAAGGCCCTGATCCTGGTCCCTCCGACCGATAGGGAACCGCTTCTGCTCTACAATATGGCCACCAAGCAAGTGGTCAGCGCCACCTAGGTGGTGGAGCGAGAAGAAGAGGGACACGCCCTCAAAGTGCAGCATCCTGTGTACTTCATTAGCGAGGTCTTGTCCAATTCTAAGACTCACTACCCCCAAATCTAAAAACTCCTGTATGCCATCCTCATCGCCAAGAGGAAGTTACATCACTACTTTGAGTCACATCCGGTGATGGTTGTGACATCCTTCCCACTCGGTGAGGTCACCCAAAACTAGGATGCCACAGGAAGAATCATGAAGTGGGCACTCGAGCTGTTGGGTCAAGGCATTTAGTATGCCCCTCGAATGTCCATCAAGTCCCAAGTACTAGCTGATTTCATTGTAGAGTGGACCGAGGTCCAAATGTCGCCAATAGTCATTGACCAAGAGTACTGGATGATGTACTTTGATGAATCACTGATGAAGAAAGGCGCTGGTGTGGGGCTAGTCTTTGTTTTGCCCCTCGGGGTACGCATGAGGTACATGGCTCGCATCCATTTCCCCTCCTCCAACAATATGGCCGAGTATGAGGCACTCATCAATGGCCTATGCATCGCCATCAAGCTAGGTATCTGACAACCCAATGTCCAGGGTGACTCCTAGATAGTCATTGACCAAGTCATAAAGGAATCAAGCTGCCACAACACCAAGATGGCTACATATTGCCAAGAGGTCCACTAGCTTGAGGACAAGTTCGACGGTCTCGAGCTCCATCACATCCCAAGGTGTCTCAACAAGGCAGCTGACGTGCTAGCAAAAATGATGTCTAGATGAGAGCCGATGCTAATGGGTGTCTTCGCTAGTGATCAGTACAAGCCCTTGGTCCACTACGAGGAGCTAGAACAAGTCAGTGATGGGCCGCCTACCCTAGGCTCAGGGGCTAACCAGCTGTCGGCTCCATCTGACCCCAAAGTCATGGAGCTTGATGAGGATCCAACGATAGAGTCTGACCCTCTTGCTGACTAGAGGACACCTTACCTCGACTACCTCCTCCGTGAGGCACTGCCGATGGACAAAACAGAGGCTTGACAGCTAGCATGTCGCGCCATGTCCTTTGTCCTTATTGAAGGTGAGCTCTACAGGTGAAGCCACACCGAGATCCTATAGCACTGTATCCCCATCGAACAAGGGAAGTGGTTGCTGAGCGACATTCATGGTGGTGTCTACGGTCACTATGCCATGCCTAGAACCCTAGTAAAAAATACATTCCAGCAAGGCTTCTACTGGCCGACCATGGTAGCCGACACTGAACATATCATGCACACCTACAAAGGGTGTCAATACTATGCTCAGTACACCCACCTACCAGCCTAAGCACTCCAAATAATCCCCATCACATGGCTGTTCGTGGTCTGGGGGCTCGATCTGGTCGGACCTCTTAAGAGGGCTCATGGGGGCTATACGCACTTGCTTGTCACCATAGACAAGTTTACAAAGTGGATAGATGCTTGACCAATCTCCACAATCAAGTTTGAGCAAGCCTTGCTATTCTTCCTTGATATTGTCTATCGCTTTGGGTCCCAAACTCCATCATCACGGACAACAACACGAAGTTCACCAAAAAGTTCATCCAATTCTAAGACGAATACCGCATCCGCATTGATTGAGCCACCATGGTGCACCCCGCACGAACAGGTAGGTCGATCATGTAAATGACATGGTCCTACAAGGCCTTAAGCCTAGGATCTTCCACTGGTAGAACAAGTTTGGCAGACAATGGATCGCGGAGCTTCCTGTGGTGCTCTAGAGACTAAGGACGACCCCGAGCTGGGCCACTAGCTATACACCATTCTTCATGGTCTATGGTTCAGAGGCTATCCTCCTGACTGACCTCGATTATGGAGCATTGAGGGTCAGGGCATATGATGAACATGGAGCCAAGGCGTCCCTCGAGGATGCCATGTACCAGCAAGCATTACACCGGTACCATAGCCATTGAGTGCGGGGACATGCATTTAACGTTGGGGACCTGGTGCTCTGCCACATCTAGAGCAACAAGAACCGCCACAAGCTCTCTGCCATGGGAGGGACCATATGTCATCGCAGAGGTGCTCTAACCAGGCACCTACAAGCTCAATACCATCGACGGTGAAGTCTTCGTCAACGCCTGGAACATCGAACAACTATGTCATTTTTACCCTTAACATACGCACACTTTCTCTTATTAGTTTTGCTACCAACTTCCCGATCTTTAGTGACACCTGACCCCAGCAATGGTAGGGGGTCAGGCCTCACTCGGGGGCTAATATGAGTATATCTATCTAGTGGACATTTTCTACGCCTGGCCCTTTCTCACGTTAAGACCTAGAAGCAAGGGTTGCGAAAATAGACGCTGAGTAAAACTGGTCGGACTACAAGAAACCTACGCCCCAGTGGCTACGGTGTTTTTACTCACCAGTGTGATCAGAGGGTTTTCCACACCTCGAGATTTCTAGCCTTAACTACGAAAAGAGTCAGTACACATCTAAGAGTATATCCACCTGGTAGAGATTCTCTATGCTCGACCCTTTCTCACGTTAAGACCCTGAAGCAAGGGTTGTGGAAACAGACACTGAGTAAAACTGGTCGGATTGCAAGAAACTTATGCCCCAGCGGCTATGGTGTTTTTGCTCACTAGCGTGATCAAAGTTTGTTCACCCACACCCTGGGCTTTACAGCCTTCATGATGGAAAGGGTTAGAATGCATTAACCTTTTTGTACAAAAAAGGGGAGACGGGGTAAAAATCTTTTTGGCCATAATGAAATTTAAGAGCTTGTTCACTTGTTATGAGTTCACCGCCTAGCTTATCTGCCTAACTAAATTTTTGGGGAGGATGATCTCATCCTCTATCTCTGTAGGAAAGTCTTGTGCTAGTGGGTCATCCAAGTCGGTTAGATGGCTCGGGCCACTGTCGAGAGACGGGCAAGGAGTAGTAGGATGCCCCATGTGGGTTATGCTGACTCTGTCATGAACGACGGACCTGGATTCCACTTGAACATATCTAGTAAGAGCTCCCCAAACCCATCACTCGAGCCATCAAGGTAAGTCATGTGCCAGCGGGTCACCTAAGTCGATCGAACGGCTCGGGCCGCTGCCGAGAGATGGGTCACCCTTAATTTATGCACATCCTCTCCTATTGGTTTTGCTATCGACTCCACAATCTCTAAGTGACGTCCGACCCCAGTAATGGCTAGGGGTCAGTCCTCACTTGGGGGCTAGTAAGAGTATGTCTATTTGGTAGACATTCTCCATGCTCGACCCTTTCTCATGTTAAAAAACTAGAGGCAAGGTTTGTGAAAACAAACACTGAGTAAAACTGGTCGGACCATAAGAAACCTACGCCCCAGCGGCTATGGTGTTTTTGCTCACCAGCGTGATCAGAGTTAGTTGCCCACACTCCGAGCTTTAGCCTCCGCCTTCCCAATAAGGGTTTGGAGGGGCCCACCTATGGAATCTCAATTGAGGCGAGGCCAGCAAGTCACCCAAGTTGAATGGATGGCTTGGGCCACTACCAAGAGATGGGTAAGGAGCAGTGGGAGGCCCCATGTAGGTTATGCCAACTCTGTCTTGAATGATGGACCGGATCCCACTCGAACATATCCGATAAGAGCTCCCCGAACCCATCACTCGAGCCATCGAGGTAACTTTACCAACCCCTATTCTGCTTTTCTAGTGCATGATCATTCATTCATCCATTCCCATGCATGCTTTCATACATTCATCCCATACATCCAAGCATCGCATATGCAATTATTGCATCACAACGCTTCACGTCGTGTCATGAAGCTGTAGTCATCTCATTCGATATGAGCGGCAATCGACCGAGGTTCAAAGGCCAGCCCACGAAGGGCTTGAGGCCGCCTCATGTCAAACAGAGCTAGGGGAGAAAATGCAGATGAGCCCTAGCAGCCTTTGCTTGACCTGCTCAGAAGCGGACAGGGTCATCTCGACCTTCTTGTTTGATCCTAACCTTGAGCCATGCTCATAGAATCTCCATCGAGGGGAGGCCAATAGGCCACCTGAGTCGGTCTCTAGAATGACTTGGGCATCTACTAGGAGGCGGGTTAAGGAGCAGTGGAATGCCACATGAGGGCTATGTCGACCCCATCACGAATGACGGACCCAGATTCCACTCGGACATACCCGTTAGCGATCTCGTTGAGCGTGACACTTGAGCCATCAGGGCAAGTGTTGTTAGCTCAGCCCCTCCAGTTGCAGAAACCATGGACAGGGTGACGCATAAAACTCGGTCGACCCCTACCAAGCCGAACGGGGCTCGGGGGCCTGAGCCGCCCAACCCCAACTCAGGAATCCAACCGACCGAGGTTTAAAGGCTAGCCCACGAAGGGCTCAAGGCCGCCTCGCGTCAAACAGAGCTAGGGGATAAAACACAGATGAGCCCCAATGGCCTTTGCCCAACCCACTTAGAAATGGATAGGATCATCTCAACCTTCTCGTTTGATCCTAACCTCGAGCCATGCCCATAGAATCTCCATCGAGGGGAGGCCAATGGGCCACCTAAGTCAGTCTCTGGAACGACTCGAACATCTGCCGAGAGGCGGGTTAAGGAGCAGTGGAATGCCACATGAGGGCTATGTCGACTCTGTCATGAGCGATGGACCTGGATTCCACTTGGACATGCCCATTAGTGAGCTCACTGAGCGCGTCACTCGAGCCATCGAGGCAAGTGACATTAGCTCAACCCTCTAGTTGTAGAAACCATGGATGGGGTAACGATCGCAAAGATGAGCCGACCCTCGACCAGACCCCTGCTATATGTGGGGGCCCAAGGAAAGTTGGACTCGCAAGGAGACTGAATGCGTGGTCATAGAATGATGGCTCAGATCCTAAGGAGGGGATACATACAAAAAACTAAGGATAATGTTTCTAAAACAAGAGATGCTTTCTCCTACTAGTTTCGCTATCGTCTCTCTTGATCTTTAGTGAAACCCAACCCCAAAAACAGCAAGGGGTCGAACCTCACTCGAGGGCTGATAAGGGAATATATATACCCTTTTTGAAATAGTCACCGTGCCTAACCCCTTCCTCACATTATAAACCTAGAGGCAAGGTTTGCGGAAACCAATGACTGAGTAAGGCTGGTCGGACTATAAGAAACCTACGCCCTAGCGGCTATGACACTCTTGCTTACCAGCATATTCAGAGTGTCTCGCACACACCTCGAGCTCTACGGTCTTAACAATAGGAAGGGTCGGAATGTATTAACCCCTTTTTACACACAAAAAGGAAGAAAGAATAAATTTGTCAAATGAAATAACAAGTTTGTTTAAACAAAGCACAAGGGTCAGAACTTGTCCGCTTATTATAAGAATGACCGCCTGACCTATTTAACTAACTAGCCCCTCTGGGGGAGAACTATGCCTTCTATCCTATCTGCTAGGTCCTGTGAAAGGGGAGCCACTACCGTTTCCATCTCCTCTAGCTCGTGGACTTCATAACCAGGCGCATTGCCATGGCTCATCACCTCTAGATCGATGTTGTACCCATAATAAGAATGAGCAATCATGAAGGACTAATTGACCTCGGCACGAAGGGCATTCCTCTCGAGCTGGCGCACCCGGGCTGTGATCTCGATGGCACAAGCTACGCCCATGACTGCACCACCTCAAGGTCATCGCAGACCACTCCAAGGGCGGTGCTTAGGATACTAAGCTCGTCACTCTCCGTCTAAAGTATTCTCCTCTCCTTGGCGAGATCCACAGCTAGCCCGGTAGAAACGCTCTCGGCCTCCAGCTTCTGGGTCATCTCCCTTTTGAGCTCGGCTTGGAGGGAGCTGACTTTCTGCTGCGCATCGTCGCGCTCTTGGTAGGCCTGGTCATGCTCTCAGAAAGCCTGGTCATGCTCTTGGCGAGCCGCACCATGTTTCAAGTGGAGCCTCTCCGTGGTTTGGATTAGCTCATCCTGCTCCTTGCACAGCCGAGCGACCACTACGACATCTAGGATCGCCCTTTTCTCTAGGGCTATGAGCTTCTCCTTGGCCCCCAGCCTCAGATCCCTTTCTTTCTCAACCTCGCTCAGAAGGTCAAGGTTTTGCTGGTGGGTTTCGGCATCCTTCTGGAGCAACTCATCCCGCTCCTTCCTGACCCTAGCGGCTTCTTCATCATCCTTCAACAACCTTGCCAATAGGGTCTCGAACTCCTTCTCAGCCTCGTCAGCATCCCAACAGTCCTTGTCCACCCATGATTGAAGATTGGCTGCCTCCTTAGCAAGGGGAGTTAGCTTGACCACCCTCTACTAGGCGGTGGTGAGCTAAGCTGTCACCTTTCCAAGTAGCCACACCTCCTTGATGAGGTGGTCCCATGTTTCCTTCTGTTGATGAAGAAACTAAGTTTTCCCCTAGTTGTGAGCTATAAGGGACTACATGGAGATGATGGTTAGGATACAAAAAGTATATAGAGGAAGAAAAGGGCAAGAAGTAGGACCAAACCATACCCGACCGAAGGGAACAACAACGTTGTGCAATACGCCCATGGCGTGGTCTAGGGCCTCAAGCACGGACACGATCTCTACATCGATGCTCTCCCGCTCCATGCTCTCTATGGTGTGGTCAAGGGTAAAAAGCATCGATGCTGGATCCTGTGGATCCATCCACTAGAGCAGTGGCTTGTCCCATGCGGGCAAGCCGCTGCCCACCTACGTTAGGGTCAGGGATGACTCCCCACCGGCCCCAAGCACCACTGACCCCTCTCGTTGTGACATTCCCACCGGGATACCCCCTCGGTGATGGAAGGGGCCAGTGGTGCAGGTGTGAACATCTCTCCTAGCACCATGACTCCTGGGGACCCCTCGGTAGCGTCCCCCTCTGTCCGGCCCGTGCCAGGCACTGTCGCTTGGGCTACCGATGGCATGGGTGACACCAATGTGTCAAGCAACACTGTGGTCACACTCGGCTGTGACCCATCTGTCACGACCACTGCCACCTCCACCTACATTGGTAGGGTCACGACTGGTTGTGTTGCGCCCGCTATGATCAGCGCTACAAGCGCGATCGGTAGCCCCATCTGTCCTACCGTCGGCAGCGGTATCGTGACCATCACCAATTGCTCCACGATGTCCAAAAGGTGACCCTTGAACACCCACGTCCGCCTATCCTGCCGAGGGCATAGGCACTCAATCGGCTAGTGACGCAGTCACACTAGCGCCGCTCTTGCTCAAAACGGGCACAACACCAGCCGATGGCCCCCGCCCTAATTAGAGGGCGATGCTCTTCTTCGGTGCCAGCGCCAAGGGATTCTGCTGCCTGTTGACGCTACAAAGGACAAAAAACACAAGTCATAATGAAATCCAACTAAAATAGGAAAAACCAAAGGAATTGATAACTCTCCTCGGCGCCGTTAGGCGGTAGATGCGTTTGGGGGATGAACCCTAGACCCTTGCTCTGCCTCATTAGAATGAGGCCGCTTCGAGCCCACCCCTGCTCCTGGGTAGAGGGGCTCACCTTAGGTAGCTCCTGGGGCATGTTGGCAGAACGCCTCGCTCCCCTTGGCCCTTGGGGCGCGACAGCAGGGCCACCCGCCTCCGCTAGCACCTCGGGCACGATGGTAGAGTGCCTACCTCTGTTGGCTCTAAGGGCAGGCCAATGGTATGTCCTACCTCTGCCGGCTCCCTAGATGTACCCTCCCCTCCATGGAATGGGAAGGGTCCCAATGCCTGCAAGGACGAACCGATGCCTGTTAGTGCATCCTCATTTTCCAGTTTGTCCCACCCGATATCATCGACTACCATTTCTTCTTCCTCCATCACCTCGTTGACATCACTATCATCATTGTCATCATCATTATCGGTGTCCTCCCCTTGTTCCCATGCCCACAACTTCTACTGCTTCTTCCTCTTCTTGTCCTCCTTTGCCTTCCTCAGCCGCTCACACTCGGTGTGATTCGCCACCCTCACGGCCGAATCCCTCGGTAGCGGAGCCAGGTGATCCATGAGGATGATGTCCCTTGGCTGGTCCTGCCTCTCTCAAAGTTAGTCCCATGGGGTTGGGAAACCAATTGAAGAGAAGATAGGAGAAACAGAAACTTACAAAGACGACGTAGCCTGGCTTCGGTCGCAGCGGAGGTTGCCCTAGCACCGGGTAGATGAAGTCGAGGGTGGCACCCGTGTCATCCCACAAAGGCTCCATTGCCTCCTTGATGTGTTGTGCAATCTTGAAGTTGGGGAGCATTCCCTCGGTGAGCGTCATTCCGTCAAACGATGCCTCGAGTGCCATCGCGTATAGCGGGAGCGCGCGCGTCTTCAATGGTGCCACCTTCCTCGTGTGGTAGGACCTGATGACGCCTGATCCTTTCAGGCCATTCTCCTTTAGGATGTGTATGGCAGCAACGTGGTCTTGGATCTTCTTCTTGTCCTTCTCTGGCATGTCCCACTTCCTCCATTGCTCTGGGACCTCTTCGATCAGGCGCCCGATGAACTTTGACAGAGGGGCGGTGGCATCATTCTTGAGGTAGAACCACTGTGAGTGCCACCCCTTGTTGGACATCGAGAGCCGCATGGATAGGTACTCACCGCCCTGATTGTTCCGAAGTTGGATGCTGGTGCACCCCATCGGCATGTGCAGCTTCTGCCTACCGCCCTTCTCCCTCTTCCTCTAGAGACTGACGACAAAGAAATACCTCCACAAGTCAAAGTGTGGGTTGATCCCTAGGAACTCTTTGCATAGATGAACGCTGCCATGTGCTGGATCCCATTGGGATTGAGATGTTGTAGCTCAATCTTGTAGAAGTGCAGCAGCCCCCGGAGAAATTTGTGGGTGGGGGTCGCAAGCCCACGCTCGTGGAAGTGGGCAAACGACACCACATAGCTGTCGGGTGATGACGATGAGCTAGGCAGCAACCACTCCTCGGCTAAGGTCCACGTGCGGAGAAGACCACGATGGATGAGGCCCTCCATGCGCTAGAAGGTGATATCAGAATGGCACCATGAATCCATTGGAGGTGGGAGCGGATGGATGCGAGCTCAATGGCGGCAGAGATGAGGAGGTAGGAAACCTAAGCATTTGTGACGGCGGTGTGGCTGTGGAGGCTAGGATGCAGGTGTGTGTATGAAACCTAGAGGGCTAACCCTTTGGTTTTATAGGGGCGACGGGTGCGAGAAAACCAACCGACCGCCTAGATCTCCATGCCTGCCATGACCTGCCACCACGTCTTGTCGCGGGGCGTGTGCACGCAACCTATGGTCATCCCCTCGAAAAACACGCTGAATGTTTCACCTTCCCAAACGGGCCACGACCCATCATAGGTAAGACGGATACGAAGATGAAAACGCTCCTACGGCCCTTCTAAGCCCAGGAGTTTGAAGGTTGGCCCATCGATGGGTTCAACAACCGCTCCGGGCACTTTTAAAGTGACGGGTGGAAAGGATGGTCCTGCTAGAGGCCAATACTCGGGCGCACGAGCACCGTGGGCATCCTGGCCCATGTTCGAGCCTCGGGCAGATTTGATCCATGGTTTTTCCTCGAAGAAAGGCAGAGAGACCTTGGGACCAATCGAACAGACCTGAGAACTATATGGATTGACTGCTGATAATCTAGAGTCAGTCACCAGCTAACCAAAGCTGGACCCCCATGAACCGGATGCCACCCCCACACTTGGACTAGCCCGTTAACAACTCACCGAGCACCATGGCTCATCCATAGAGGAAAATCATGGCACGACTCAGCCCCTCCATTTTCATCAAAAAAACGCTTGAGGGAAGACAATCACGAAGATGAGCCAACCCTCAACTGGACCCCTGCTACGTGCGGGGGCTTGAGGAAAGTTGGACTTGCAAGGAGACCGAACGCACAGTCACAGAATGACAGACCCCTATAGGGGTCGAAATCAGGAAAGACCTTTTCTGACCCACCAAATCTCACGGCTATACCCCTGAGAGGTCCGATCACGATAAAAGGGAATCACCATCCCTAGGACATGCCATGGGCGACAAGAAAAGTCCAAGGCCCTCAGAGTCCTTCCGTTCGGAAAAGCCTCTGAAGGAGTATTCTACTCCTCCACAGGCTTGGGGGCTACTGTCGGAACCAATACTAGGGTACCCAAAGAGGAGGAGCTAATGGTCATCAACATTGATTCAACTGAGCAGTCAATAGCGCGCCTATAGCTCTAACCGACCCCTAGGTGCGCGGGCTCCGCCTCGCCCGACCTCCGGGGGCGAGCTCCACCTTGCCCAACCCTGAGGTCGCAATCTCTGCCTCGCCCGACCTCTGGGGGTGGGCTCCTCCTCGCCCGACTCTGAGGCCGTGATCTCCACCTCACCCGACCCTGAGGCCGCAATCTTTGCCTCGTCCGACCCTTGGGTTTGTGCTCCGCCTTACCCGACCCCAAGACCATAGGCTCCGCCTCGCCAGACCCCTTGGGTACGGGCTCCGTCTCACCCGACAGGGACCTATACCGCCGCCAACCACTCCAGGTCCAAGCGTATGGGCCTGGATCAAAACTCTGAAACTAAGGAAGAGATCGGCATGCCCTGATGTAACCCGCGGCCACGACAGGCCATACCTGAGGATTCACATCAAGAACAGCGTCGGGCGTACCGGTGCTGTTCTGCCTAACCCTCGCACGAACACTGACAGGCGCATCAGTTCACCACGACGTCTGCTAGGATGGAGTGGAGCGCCATGACCAGTGGATGACGCCTACGCATGGCGCTAGTGACGGACAGGACCGCGACGTGGAGCCATCCCTATTGAAATCTACAGGGTTGGTGGGACCTGCATGAAGGAGAAGAAAGACCCAGTGATCCTAGAGGCCTTCCTCTCTCTCGTTATTCTTCTTTTCCTCCGCTATAACCAGCACTTTCCCTTGACTTATAAATGAGAAAGCAGGCCCCCCCATGAAGGGGATCCTGAACCGATCGACCCATCAAGATCTGATACAGATCCGCACAAGAGCACGACACGAACACACAACCGAGCAGCGATCGAGCTCTCAGCACTCACTCACTCCTTTCACCAGAGACTTGGGATCCTTTCTCTCTCTCGCTCGTTTGTAACCCCTACTATAAACTTTTAGTGCTAGTAACACGAGCAGTAGCAACGAACTAGACGTAGGGACTTTTTGCCCGAACCAGTATAAACCTCATGTTCTCTAAGCACACCATTCGTGCCAGACGCGCAATATTAGAAATTTACTCGTCGGTGGTAACTCAAAACACCGACACTAAGAGAGAGAGAGAGAGAGTGGACTGAGAATGAAACCCTAACTTATGTATATATACAGTGAGTGGGATACCGGGCCAAGATGGGCTGCCTGCTGGGACACTATTTTTGGAGGCGGGCCTTTTAGTGTGCCCGCCTCCGTTAATAGATTAATAGAGGCGTGCAGCATAAGGCATCCGCCTCGATTAATATTGATTAACCGAGGCATTTGTTTTAAGGCGACCGCTTTGGTTAATATATTAACAAAAACAACCACCTCGATTAATCGATATTAACCGAGGCGGTTATATTACAGTGCTCGCCTCGGTTAATCATGTTAGTTGTTGGCCCGGCTGCCCTGCCTCAAATAACCGAGGCGGGCAACCAGGCCGCCCGCCTTCGAGGCCATTTTAGAAATGCCTCGTAAAAGATTTTGTGTAGTAGTGGTAGTAAGCATGTCTATGGTTGGAAGTAGATCGGAGAATATCATATTTTGAAAGTAAAAATAGATAAAATAAAAATTATGGTTCACTTGCAAACATATTTAATTTGATGCATTGCTAATAATCTTAGTGTATTATATATCATGGTACTTTGTAATCTTGTATCTCATTTTTTTTCTAGAAGCATTGATAGTAGTCATGGCCCATAATAGCAAAAAAAGTCCAACCCATGCTATGCATTGGGTGGGTGGGGGGAGACATAGTTTTTAGGTGAACAGACTCACTCATAGTCTCTAAAATTGGCCTCGAGGCCACAGGGCCGGGTCCAAGGATAGAGTCGGGTAGGCCTATTCCCATCCCTACTGCAAACATACATGCCATCCCCTAAAAAAACATACTTGCCTAAATAGCCTGTTGTAGCACTTTTATATATAGCTTCGCTATCGGTTTTCGGGGGACGTGTCGCTACGATATTGACAATTGTTTTTCTGCTATTATAGCTAAGAATGTTTTAGCTCCGCCAAATACCCCTATTTGACTTAGTAACACATTTTCTTTTAGCGTTGCTAACCGTATGTGCTGGTGACACATATATGTTTGTAATGGAAACGAAAAATTTCCATTAACGCTCGTTTACCAACAACCAAGGTTTACGTCTGCTAGGATGTTGTCGTAGGAGGTACGGTTGGGCGAGCGAGCAGGGGTGGGGCCAAGCAGGGGAGGGTGTCCAACCACCTGGACTTGCTAGTGCTGACTAATGAGGCGACCTCCTCACAGTTTTTACTCCCACAAACGAGCGAGCGAGCCAATGAAGGCCCACTATCATTGGGGTGCTCGACCTCTAGTCGGAGGTCGACAAAGCTTGATAAAGGCCGACGCACATAGCTGAGAAAAAAATGTATCTTACAATCCATACAAATACTTGATTTATATCCATAATACAACACTGCAATTTTGTATCTTACAAAACCATATCTAAAATACTAATGTCGGTCCAACCCATATAATTTTGTATCTCGCGACACATGGGTACTTTTCTCCGTGCTCTCACAAGCCATCCTACCAGGGCTAAGGTGATGTCATTAGGGGCATATGCTCCTATGTGTATTCATCATTGGATGATATTAGTATTTACAGGTATGCCGAACAGAATGCGAGAGGAGCTTGATGAGGAACATGGATCATAGATAGTACTCCCTCCGTTCCAGTATATCTGGCGTGCGCTGGTTTTTCATTTAGGCCATAATAGGAGGTGGGATTAAGAATCCAGGGGCCCATTAATTACTCTGCTGCTCCACTACTACTCAAAACGAAGTGTTGCATGCATGCATGCATGGCTAGCAACGGAGAGGACCAGAGAAACAATTGTAGTTGAGAAGATTAGGGAGAGATTAATTGATGGTAGCGACCGGGTGATTAATCATGGTGAGCGCATCAATGGACTGGCCTTGGTATCTGGAATGAGGCCCCTCACGCCAGATATACCGGAACGGAGGGAGTAGTATAAATAGAGCAAATGACTCCTTACTTGATGAGAGGTGAAGATAGTTACAGTTTACAACGTTGATTGATGTACGAGGCATGCACTGCAATTACTCCCTCCGTCCCCAAATAAATCAATTCCTTGAATCCGTGCTAGTCGAACTTTTTTTAATTTTAACTAACTTTGTAGAAAAGAGTAATAACATCTATGATGTAAAGTGGGTGCATTATGAAAACATATTCTATATTATATCTAATGATACTAATTTGATACCATAAATCTTGATGTTTTTCTTCTATAAATTCGGTCAAAGTTTTAAAAAGTTTGACTTAAGACAACTCTATAAATCTATTTATTCAGGGACAGACAGAGTACATTTTATTCTACTAGTTAGTTTCCTATTAAAAACTATTGAGTTGCTTATTGTTGAATGCTCATGAATATGAACATTAATTATAGACATGAATATGTTAATCGGTTGAGTGACTGAAATAATGGACATGTAGGCATGTTCCCTGGAGCCGTGAACATATATTTAGTATTTGTGTTCATGATTTAATTTTTTTAGTTTCATGATCTTTTACATAATTTGTTGACAATTTTCATGTTCTAAAACTGCTAAACCAAATAGCTTCCAGCCTTCCCCTATATATATTTTGATATAGCTTTTACGCTAGACTGCAACTAAATATGTTAGTGGAATAGGTTATCCCGCTATTTAAAAGCTAAAACCTTGGTCTCCTATCATCGATCTGCGCTTGTCTAACCATCTGGTATCTCCAAAACCAAATAGAAAATAAGAAATAGTGCCATTAATCTAACACAAGAGGGATTATTTTTAGGGCCTATTTGGTAGAGCTCCATCTGATTCTAATTCTCTATGAAAGCTGATTCTTTGGGACAAGTGATTATGTGGTTGAAAGTAAGTCTCTTTATTTTTTAGCATAAAAACCCTCAAAATCACAATGGAGAATTACTTCATAGAATCAAGAGAAGCTACTTTTTTCCACTCCAGGCTCTTAGTTTATTTCAGAGAATCACATTACAGAATCAGCAAAGAATCACTTCTCTATGAAAAACTATTTTACAGAGCTCCTCAGAGAATCAGCTTTGAGAACTATGCCAAACAAGGCTTTATCCTACGTTGTCCCCAAACCAAACACACACCGCCACAGATCATCCCAGACGAGACACGTGGGCTACACAAGCATAGCTGGACGGCCCAGAGAATATATGTTGGTTGGAAGACAGGAAGAGGATGGAGGAATCTGAGACGAGACGTGTATTGCATTGCTTGCTTGCTTAGTTATCCAACTTTGACCGATCGAGCATACAAGCAGGCGCGTGTATGGACGGATGGATGGATTGATGGAGATGTAGCGTCTACTTCAAGTCAATCCGTCATCTGTTTCATGCAACAATTCATTTTGTTTTTATTTATACGCCAGCCGGTGGTCGTATGGAAGCATGATATACTCTATTAGCTAGGGTTTGGAGAGTGCATGATTGAGTAGTGGTGCTAGAGCAGGGCCAGCTAGCAGGGCTCGATTAACTTGCACTATATATGGGGCCCAGATAATTAACCAGATGCATGATTTCTGAATATAATGTCTCTGTCCATCTCTTCAATTTGTTGTAAAATATTTTCTTCATATATATATGTCATGTTCGCTTGGTCGATAAGCCATGGCTGAAAGTACTGTTGGCTGATTTGTTGTGAGAGAAAAATACTGTTTGTTGGCTGAAAAAGTACAGCTTATAACCGTCTGAAATTACTGAACATGTATAAATTGCATGTACTGTAATAGGTTAATAGTAGACCACAAAAAAATGCATGCCTTTTATAACAGGATTGTCACTAACATAGCAGCTTACAGAATCAAAAGTTAAACAAAAAGATGCAAGTCTCTAGATGTATGCTTAGTCAAACTGTTTGAAGTTTGAGCAAATATATAAAAAACAATATAAACCTGATGGATATAAAAAAAATCCAAAGCGGTCGGACAGCAAGGATGGGAGCAAATCAATCCATGAATTAGCTTTCGACCATATCTAAAGCGGCTTTCACCTAAAGTACAATAATCGACCACTGCACCCAATAAAGAGGCGCCAAATGCATGGTTGATTGCATCTCCATCTATCTATAGATGTGTTCTTCTCTCTCGTCGATCCATCGATTACATATATCTGTCCAGCATCGATCAATTGCCTTCATTCTGACTTGACAAGAAAGTAAAATCATTGCGCACTTCGGCAAACCAACTTCTACTTAACACACACCATATATAAAACAAATTAAGTCTACCATGAATATATATCAGTCAAACCACACTTAGGCTTCGTTCGGCTTATCTTATAATCCGCACTATTCAGTTTGGTTTTTTTCAGCCGGAACAATATTTTTCTCTCACAACGATTCAGACAGAACATTGTTTTTTTAGCCAATTTAGCCAAGTTTCAGCAAACCGAACGGGGCCTTAACATTACTACTGTGTCTATTATTGTGTCCGTTTTGTTAATTACATACTAACATCCGGTTCCATTTTGCTACAAAAACAAATAACCCTACAACTTTTAAAACAAAATCACCCATCCATTTCATTTTTTTTGAAAAAAGTCCGTTCCAAAATTTAGGCCATTTTAATTTGATTTTGTCCTAAGTGAAAATATTTCTCTAATTTGATGTTGGGATTGTAGATGCATTTTTCTATAAATATGGACAAAGTTAGAGAAATTTTATATGCATTTTGGATGGAAATAATTAAGTTATGTATATATATTGTGCATCACGCGTGAACACAATATGTCCACTGAGAGTAATAAATCTAAATAAAGAACATCGATAGGAATATATTTGGAAATAAGCTAAGATTATCTTCACGGGTAATGGCACTGGTCGTAGCAATCAACTGTACTTAACTTATTGTAGCTGAAAGTTAGCTAGCATATAAGAGGTCGAATTAAGAAATACCACCCTCTCCACAAACCACTCCTTTTAGCCCCAAAATGTGTGTCACACAACGTGCCTTTCCGCCATCACTTTACAATTTGATAAAGCAAAAGTAGGGTGATGAGGAGAGAAAAATCAAAGACTAAAAAAAAGAAACATTCATGCAGTGCTAGCTAGCTTAGTAAAATAAAGAGATGGAGAAAAACTGCAAGGGGTGGAAAGTTCATTCAGAAATGAATAAAGGAGTGATGCGAAAGGAACCTGCAGGTCAGGGAATACAAAACAAAACAAAAGCTCAGATTCCTCTCCAAACAGGTCCTATCCCTTTTCCTTCTCCCTTGCTGTTGTTTTCTCCCTCTAGAGAGACCCCATCTCTAGAAAGAGAAAGCAGGAGGGGAGGAGGACAAGCAAAGCTACCGGCCAGACAGCAGCTATAGCCCTAAAGATTGACCTGACCTGATGAGATGAGATTGCATAATAAGTAAGGGAATTATTTGAAAGATGGTTTGCTGCTAGATCCTAGCTAGCTAGTGTAGTATTTCTGTTGTGATGTGCTCTCAAGCCAAGCATGATATGGGTGGAGAATTCAGGAGCCCTTTGCTGCAGCAGATGGTGTGGAGTAGTAGTGGCGGTACAGACAGCAAGAATATGATGAGTAGTTTGATGCCTCGTGCCGAGGAGGAGGAGGAGCAAGAAGAGGGCTCCAACAAGATGCCCCCCCTTATCTTCTCCTTCTTCCATGCTCCTCCCCCAGCACCTACTTCAAATGTCCTCTGGCCTGCCTCTGCCTCTGCCTCCTGAGGTGCCGAACGACAGCTCTGCTACCTCTGGTCTGCATGATGGGCGGGAAAGCAACATGCCGGAGTCATGGAGCCAGCTGCTGCTGTAAATACAACATCCCTCTCTATCTATCCCTAGCTACCGTGCTCTCAGTTCTGTTTAATTTGGTTCTGCCATGGTAGAATGCTATCTGTATTTATGCATGGGATTCTTTGATGAATTCATGCAATTCGATCTCTTTTTTTTTTTATACAAAATCACTGCTAATTATGTCTGCAACCACAAAATTATTGATCAGCGGGGGATTAGTCGGAGATCATGAGAGGTACAACGCTGCCACAGTTTTACTGTCAAAAGGATTAGAGGAGGGGCCTGCTATGCCTGCAGCAGCTTACAGTTTCTATGGCCATGGACATGGTGGTGAGGAGATCCAGACATCGGGGATCAACAGTAAGTCTCATCAGGTGAGCCAGACACTCTTGGCGTCGTCCTCTCCTAGGTCCTGCATCACAACAAGCCTCGTCAGCAACATGTTGGACTTGTCAAACACCACCGTGCCGGCACCGGAGCTGAAGAATCATCACTCCGATAACTCTTCTGAGGTGAGCAATAAAACCTTATAAGAAGTTAACAACACCGTGCTGGCACCGGATCATGAAAAATTCTCTCCAGTTTGCTGCATATAGATGTTCTTCCTTTCTGAAACTCATGTTCCAAAATTTTCATAATTTTTGGATCTTGCATTATGCTGTTGCTGGCTTCAAGATCTCACGGAAGCGGTGTAGTAAAGTTCCACTTTCAAGTGCCATAATGTTCCATGGATGGGAAATTAACTGACTTCATGATTAATTGTTATTGTTTTCATGCTTCTTCATTTAATCTTCTCTTCTTCTTTTTTGTTTCAGGGTAACAGCGCTGCAAGTGATTCGGCTCCAAAGAAGGCTAGGGTTCAGACCTCTTCTTCAGCACAGTCTACCCTAAAGGTTTCTTCATCTCCCATTTGTTCTTGCAATCTTGGAAAAACCTGGTTCTGATCGATCTAGGCTTCACTACTCCAGATATGACATCACTGTCGGTTCAAAAACCCCCTTTTCACTGCCAGATTTTGAACCGACAGTGGCATACCGACAGTGATGGGGGTTGACATCACTGTCGGTTCTTAAAAATCGATACTGATCTACAGGCAACAGTATCGGTTCCTGGGTCCATCCGGCAATGTCTAGTTAAATAACACTGCCGGTTTGTAGTCCCAACCGACAGTGAAGGTTGAATCAAGAGTGTCGGTTCTTGGCTCAAGCCAGCAGTGTTGAGCAAGCCCACACTGTCAGTTCATGGCTCAAACCGGCAGTGTTGTCGTAACCATCACTGTCGGTTCATGGCTCAAGCCGGCAGTATTGAGCAAGCCAACACTGCCGGTTTGTTGCTAACCGCCAGTGATGGTTACGATAACAATGCCAGTTTGTTGCTAACAGGCAGTAAGGGCCCGTTCACATTTTATTGTTTTATAATTTATTTTAATTTATATTTTTTCGTGGAATCGGATTTCGCTTTTATATACGCTACGTAGACGACATGTCCATCAATATTAAACATTACAAATGTTACAGTTACAATTTAAATGTTCTTATCCAGATCTCGATCCCTCAAAATAAAAAAGAAATGTTCTCGGACTGCATAGATTGTGCAATGCTTCTCGGACTTCTTACAATAATCTGGTGAGCCGCTCTGGGCCATACTGGTCCTTGTACTTCATGGATTGTGCAATGGAAAATACTTCATCTTTTTCCAATACCTTGGCTAAGATGAATTTTGCCAGCTCCGATTGCAGTGCGACGATCTCCATGTCTAACAGCCTTTCGTGGTTATACTTCTTGCACTGTCGTTCAAAAAGATGATATCCAAAGAGAAACAATAAATCATTTTGTTGAATTATTAACAGACATAAATAAAATAGGAATTATACACACCAACTTATCGGCTTCTTTCGATTTACCTAGCATCCGAGCCTACGTGGTCTAAGGAGACCACTAATACTCACGGAAGATGGAGTTGAGATGACCATGATTATACGTGTGATGTGGGTGATACAAAAAAAAATCAACAATGTTACTAGCCATAGGTGGTGGAAGGTAGGAACCAGGAGGAAGAAGTGCTACTATGAGGCGCTAATACCGTGGGGCATTTCATCAAACACACAGCGGGCAGTGAGCCACGCACTCACCGTGGGGGAGGGAAAGCAGCTGTCCGCGCGCTCCTGAAGGCCTCAGCGGTGGGAGTGCTCCTGAACGCACTCACCAGGAAGGAGGAGGGGCACGGCCGGCGTCGTGGACGACGAACGAGGGCACGGACGGCGTGGTGCTCCGGCTTGGGCGGTGGACGGCGTGGGGCGGTGCTCCGGCGGCGCGGGGGTAGGGGTTGGCTCAGGGTTGAAATGAATTTGGATAATTTCAACCCGCGCCTCTTTTATACCAGTATTTCATCACTGCTGGTTGTAAGTCGAAACTGACAGTGATGGGGGTACATCACTGCCGAGTAACTCCCTAAACCGACAGTGATGGGTGTACATCACTGCCCGGTCATTCTCCAAACCGGTAGTGATGTGGTTTAGCAGTTAGGTCTTAAGTATTATAACTTTTTTGTTTTGTTTCGAACTCCTTCGACTGTCTCAACGGTTAAGACCCTTCAACCAAGCCCCCGAGACCCATGTTCGAGTCCTAGACGGCCCAATTTTTTTGTGTTTTTTTTATAAATTATTAATTTACATAGGGAAATAGCTCATCACTGCCGATTTTGATTGTAAACCGACAGTGATGGGTACATCACGTTTTTTATAAATTATTAATTTACTTAGGGAAATAGCTCATCACTGCCGGTTTTGATTGTAAACCGACAGTGATGGGGTACATCATTGTCGGGGTCATTCCCCAAAACCGGCAGTGATGTGGTGTAACAGTAGGTGTTAAGTAGGATAACTTTTCGTTTTGTTTCGAACTCCTCCTACTAGCGCAACGGTTGACACCCCTCAACTTAGCCCCCGAGACCCATGTTCGAGTCCTAGGCGGTTCTAAATTTTTTTGTTCTATTTTATAATTTATTAAGCAGCCTCCAGGTCAAAATGAAAAAGTAAAATAACCCTAAGCACACATCCTATACTAGCGCAGCGGTTAAGTCTCTAAACTCTGTAGCCCGAGACTCGAGCTCGAACCTGAGGGTTGACACAATTTTTTTTAATTTTTAAATATCGCTGTCGGTTTTTAAAATAAACCGACAGTGATAACCAGTATCACTGTCGGTTTATTCTCATCAATGCCGGGTTTTTGAAACTGATAGTGACGGTTATATATATTAAAAATTTCTTTTATATACTGAATAAATAGAAGCATATATATTCCCTATGTCGAAATGGCTTAAAATTTTTTTGGCAAGCTTGTACACCCCAAATTAAGACCCCACACAAGATCTTAGGTTTTTCTGATTAGTTTTTTTATTATCATATTTTTCTGTGTGCCGAATGAGACAAAAGAGGGTGAATTTAATCTTGGACCCAATAGATTTTGTCATCCACCCTCCACAAAATTTTTATCCCTAGGGCACATTAGAGCCTGTGTAAAAGTTTGGCACCATTCCGGATTCTTTTTGTGTGTAGACTCAGTTTCAACCTTATAATTAAACGGTCTTGTCGAAGCGGAAATTCAATTAAAACTCAGAAAGTAGCAAACCATCTTCAAAAAATTCTAAACTTGGTGTTTCCTTCACACGTGGCACATGCAAGCCTAAGAAAAAGTTGAGACCAATATGACACCGGAATGCGTATGAACCAAATAAACCTTGATAACCTATATGTATAGTCATGATTCGATGAAAGGGCACATATACCTCTGTGAAGCATGTATAGCTCCGCCTATATCGAAATGGCTTGAAATTTTTTTGGCAAACATGTACACTCAAATTAAGACCCCCACATAGGATCTGAGGCTTTTCTGATAAGTTTTTTTATTATATTTTTCTCTGTGCTGAATGAGACAAAAGATGGTGAATTTCATCTTGGACCCAATAGATTTTATCATCCACCTCCACAAAAATTCTTATTCCAAGGGCACATTCCCCCTTTCTAAGGACAACCTCCAGTTTATTGAGTTCTCGAAGTATCGCAGGCCCGTCTCGATATTTTGGAGCTAAGCGTTTCTCAATAGTACCGTTGAAATCTTTTCTGTTCCTGCAGTAAGGGTGATCTTTAGGTAGGAACCTACGGTGCCCCATATAAACTATCTTTGAGTTTATTTGGCAGATTTATCGCATCGGTGTCGGTCCAAGCACTCAATACATCCAATATAGCCTTTTGTCTTCTCTCCGGACAATGAACCTCAATCTAGCATGTCGGTGATTGTAGCGATAAGCACCCCCTTGATCGTGACATGTTCCTTTTGGTACTCGTCCTAAACATTCGGCACCACCATTTCAAACATCTCCACTAGTTCATCGATCACTGGTTCTAGAAACCACATCGATGTCATTCCCAGGTTATCTTGGCCCTTAGATCAGTAGTGGCATCTGGATGTACGACCGCTTCATAAAGACCCAAGGTGGAAGGTTGTATATATAGAGCATCACTGGCCAGGTGCTATGATTGCTTCTAACCTGGTTGAAAGGATTCATCCATCTGTGCTCAAAGCAAACCAAATGTGCCTTACCTCTCCACCGATATCCTTATAGAATATAGTAGTGACAGTCCTCTAATCATGCCCATCAGCGGGGTGCCTCGTCATTGTATCTTTCTTACGCTCTTCGCCATGCCAGCGCAATAGCTTGGCTGACTTTGCATATGCAAACAACCTATGCACCCGGGGAGCTATAGGGAAATACCAAACGACCTTTACGGGACCTCCTCTGGTTTTAGTACCCTCATCTGACGACCCTTTCCTTGTACCGTGGAGCTTCACACTTGGGGCACTTGTCCAAGTCTTTATATTTTTTCCACGTACAATATGCAATCATTGGAACATGCGTGGATTTTTTCAACCTCAGCGATGGAGGCAGATCATTTGCTTGGCTAAGTATGTCTTTTCTGACAACTCGTTTTTTTTCTAGGAGCATTTCCTTATTATACCTAATAACTGATCGAAGCCTTTATAGCTCAATCCGTTTGTCCATTTGAACTCTAACAGCATGATGTCGGCTTCCAGTTTGCTCATTGGACAATGCCTATACAATGGGTTTTGCCATCCTTGTCTCATTTTCTCTAGCGTTCTCAGCTGTCTTTCATTAAGACAATCCGCGTCTCTACATTACGTACAGCTGAGAAATGC
Organism: Miscanthus floridulus; assembly: GCF_019320115.1. NCBI lineage: Eukaryota > Viridiplantae > Streptophyta > Magnoliopsida > Poales > Poaceae > Miscanthus > Miscanthus floridulus. Next base: position 2,400,692 of record NC_089584.1, read on the forward strand.
CATCGTTATCCTCGGTGTTGTCAGCTAGCGTGTTCCTAAACACATTATTAACCTGTGGCCATAGGTTCCGTGTTGACACCGGGTTCCTCGTCAGCATCATGGATGGCTACATCAGGCATGTCCACATCATACAATCGTTTTTCTATAGAACATTCACACCAACCTCGCCATGCATAGTCCATATCGTATAGTTTTGGCACAAACCCCCTGGTAATCAAGTGCGATCATATAGAGTCCAATTGACGAAAGTTCCTATGATTCTTGCAATCTTTGCATGGGCAGAAGACAGGGTTCCCATTCCCAACATGGGCTTTAGCATCGGTGATAAACTGGCTGATGCCATGCATTACCCGCTTGTTCGTTCAGGACACATGCATCCACTCTCGATCCATCTCTGCACAAAAAAAATACTGAGACAGTAATTACAAAGAATTAATAAGAAATCGAGTTTCATGAACAACAATTGTAGCTCGAAAGTACCATTTTTGGAAAACATTATTGTACACTAATTATTGGAAAATTGAAATTGGTAGCTCCGGCCCTGTAAATTGAAAATAATAGTAAAAAATAATTATTGCACAATATTAAAGAACAACTATTACTCTACTTCTAAGAACTAATTATAGCATCACATACTAACAATGATGATCTTGACCACCATTAATTAGCTAGCTAGGAATTTAAATGTGTTTATAGACACCAACCGTTTGGATGATGAATTCACCATAATTTGAGCCTTGCACAAATATCCAATTGGAAAAGTGCTCTCTAGAATGGAGAAAGAACTAGAATGAGAATCAAGCAATGTAGCCATCAAAATGAAGCTAATTACGCAACAAAATCAAAGGAGTAGATGTTTGTTACTAACCTTAAAGCAAAAGGATCGAGCCATTCTTCAAAATCCAAGCGCTAGCTTCATGGTGAAGAGCAGTCGTAACAATGGAGGGAAGGGCCAAACGCGCGCCTCTATTCTCGGAATGGAAGAGAGGAGGAAAGAAGAGGACGGTTGCAGCCTTTTTGTGTTGTAGGCTTATCACCGTCGGTTCTTGGCTAGAACCGATACTGATAGAGCCAAATCACTGCTGGTTTGTGGCTTGAACCGGCAGTGATAAGTGGCCGCAAAAACACTGTCGGTTCAAGCCACAAACCGGCAGTGATGTGGTGCTTCACTGCTGGTTTTAGCTCAGCCCCCAATCATTTTCTCATTTTCAAGCTCATAACCGATAGTGAAG